>NW_021849297.1:5044878-5086803 GCF_003651465.1 Formica exsecta | reverse complement strand
AAAATATATATTTTTTAAAATATAAAGACATTAAAATAAAAATTTAGAAGTTTTGTAATAATATTGGCCTTTCCTAAAAAAAAAAAAAGCTACTTATAATCTATCGTAGTTTAATAATAAGTAGTACATAAATACAGATAGAAAAAACACAGTTATACGACTAGTATTGAAAGCGCATAATAATGCAAATACGAATGTGCGATTGGAAGCTTAAAGCTTCCCAAGAAAAAATGAACTTATGTAATTATATAAGATATAATGTAATTATATAAGATATCATATAATTATGTAATTATATAAGATATCATATATACATGTGAACATATATGATTTCTTGTGTCCATTTTTTCTCGGGTTCTAAGCCTCGTTTGTCGTAACAAAAGAATTTTATCAATCGTACGTAACGTATATTAATTTTAGGCCTAAAATAGGAATCTGCTGTCACATAAATTAATTTAATATTCTAGAATATAAACTCGCGCGCACGTGTGTGTGCCCAATCTTATATATTATATATATTACTTTATTTCTGTATATACATAAATTTTATATATTTATGTATCTCTCTCTATATACGTATATATACATATATATCATAATCATTCTATCATATATATTTCATAGAACTTCAAAAGTGTGCTTCTACGCAACAAGTGATTTTTATTGTTTCGCGTTGATTTTAAGTCCTTCTATTACTCACACAATGTTTATCAATGTTCTTGTTATACACATATAAGTAAATAAAACTTTTCGAAAACAGTTTTTACATATACTGATAAAAAAATGTTTTTGAATTTGCACAATACGGCACATGAAGTATGTAGATGGAATATTAAATTATTTTCACAGTAAAAAGATATAAATAAATAAGTATAAATATTTTGCTTATGCAGTTTATAGACGTTTTTAGTTGCAATCAATCGTGCTTTTATAGTTTTTATATTATTTTTGATTTCTATTAAAATTTTAAGATTTCTTTTATCATTAACATCATTTATACATATATGTTATATATGTATAATATTTTTATACTTTTTCTCTTACTCTTTAAGTTCATATTCTCAAATTCGATATTTAAATATTAAATACTTATGCGCACTACCCTGTAATTTTTAAATGCAGAATTCCTTGATTACGAAGAAATGGTACAGCAATTTGAGAAAATTTGATTTAGAAGTTCAAAAAATTTCTCGAAAATGTTTACAAACATAGTATACAGATTTTATAAGGGCAGTGAATTTAAGTATGAACACATTGGCACATTTTAAAAGAAATCTTTGTTGTATGTCCCATCATAATCTAAGATTTCAGAAAAAAATTATTTATGATTCTTGTAGATGTATACTGTGTGAATATAGAATAAATATTTGTTGAAAACATCAATATATATATATGCTCTGACAAACATGTAGTATAAGTCCAGCAATATTGTAACAACATTTGATTCTGATTTGATAAATACTATTAAATATACTTTCAGTTTCCAGTTGCGTCTATCACATCTAATGCTAGAACAGTTTATTTGTTCTATAACTTGTTTAATTTGTATCCTATGTCTCATTTGGACCTGGTGCAATTGTTTGATGATTTTAATCATAGCAAGTACGAATGCAACAAGCTATTTTGCTAGCTATTCTGTAAGATTAAGTTGACTGAATCACTATTAAATTTTTTCCATCAGCTACCTTGAGAATAGAATAGAAATTAATATCCTATATATTATTTAAACTTGATGAAGTTGTTTCATTATTTCAATCATAGCAAATATAAATGCAACTATTTTGCTAAATTAAGTTAAACAGAAATACTAAACTCATCATCTATCTAACAATAGATTCATTTACTAAATCGAAGTATAACCGGTGAAAAAATAACCTTCACGGCTGCGGGAAATGGAATTAATTTGCATTTCAGAAAGATCATAACACGTGCGTCAAATTAAATAATTCTTTGTTTAAGGTAAAAATAAGAAATGCAAGGTAATAATCGATAAGAATGGCAAGATTAATCTTGCCATTCTTATCGATTATTACCTTGCATTTCTTATTTTAATTTGACGCACGTGTTATGATCTTTCTGAAATGCAAATTAATTCCATTTCACGCAGCCGTGAAGGTTGATCGTGGATCCAGAAAACTCTCGTTTTCTTTGGTTTGCCACATCTCGCACGAAAATTATCATTAAATTATAATTGGCACTTTCATTCCTGTGAATCAATAAAAGATTGATTTTAATGATAAAACGGTTATAAAATCATAATCCGAATGATAATTTTCGTGTCTTATCAAGTAGAAGATATCGAATCAAAATTCAACTGAGTGTTTCTTATTTAATTTTCTCTCTAAACAATCGTATAAAAGATAAAAAAAGAAATTTTGAAAGAAACAACATGTCATTATACTAAAATAATTATAAAACATCCAAGCTTATATATTTTTCTTGAAAATAATACAATCAATTGATCATGTATGTTCAAACTTTTTTATTTCTTTATCTTAAATTATTTTTTCACCGGTTATATTTCGATTTAGTAAATGAATCTATTCATCTAAAGAATTATCTTTTTTAAAAAGTCATTGATTTGATGTTCAAGTAAAAAATATAGATATGTTGATATAACACACCGTTTAACATATCTAATACGAATGTACACAAGTTTATCCTCGCAAAAAACTGATATGAAATCGTCTCGTCTCTCGTTTCATAATTCATTATACGACAATTATGGAAAATAACCATGGCACTATTCTTTTTCTAGTACATTAAAAAAAAGAAGTAAAATTTAAACAATAAGCGACCAATGTAACAGCTGAATATTCTCCTCGATATTTTTGAGAACGCTTGACTGTGATTAATCCCGATTTCAACGTCAATAATATGACTGTAGGAAGATACTTTTTAAAAAATGCTGTCAATTAAACATTTGTAAAAATGGCACTAACCTGAAAAAATCTATAAAAGATTTCAGTGGCACATGAATTATAATATAGAATAAAGCATTGTTGCGAAATCTACTTTTACAAGTGAGGAACCTATTGAAGTTAATCGACTACTTATTATTTTTGCGCACTTTGTGCAATACTTATCAGTCGTTTTGATTTTAAACTTTATCATTTATCCTACGAAAAAAATTATGCGGTTGCATTGTACGCTATATAAAATCTACACGAGCGACATTAATCATTGGTCGGTGGATCCATAACACAGATTATAGCTTTCATTACACTAGCTGCCGCTAATGCCGCGTAAGGTTGCCATTCTTTGATTCGGGTACCATCTTTATAATCGGCAATTCCGCGAATTACGACGAAATTTTCACGGCAATTACCTAAAATACTCTCTACCACGGCATCCATTTCCGCGTCAAATGCAAGTGCGCCGAATCGACTTGCGAACTTTTGCCTAAGTTGATCGTCTCGTGCGATTTGTCGACCAGATGCCACTGGCGCTAGATGAATTCGAGAACATCCATCAATTCTGTAATAATATTAATACAATATTAATATATATATTAGTATATTATACTTTTTTATATATAGTATATTATACTTATATATTAAAATATGGATTTATTTATATGGTTCAAACAAATTAATTTAAATCAATTACCTTTTATTTATAGAATCCTGTGGTGCAGTTGGATGGGATACTTCGATAACATCTCTTTCTCCAATAGCCATATATAGTTTATCGGATTCTGGTGGTGGTGCGTTAAAGTCATGTTCCGACTGATTGATCAGATTCTCCAAACCTTCCTTCGTATACTTCTGCCATGGTGGAAATGCTTCGTTTTCAGCCTATGGAAAAATGTAAGATAATAATAAATAAATATTTTCAACAAACAAATATACATATAATATTGTTCATGTAAATATCGACTAAATGACCTCTTTTTTAAGAGACGCCGCGATTTCTTGAAGACCGAGATTTGGCGGGCAATATTCTTTGGTCTCGAAATGATAATTTCCATTTTCGTTCATCTTGGCACTTTCGCAATAAATGTATGTATATTTATTATTGTACGGCGTTGGATGCGATATTACTACATCACCCAGTCGCACGTGTTTATTGTAATCTGTATAGTGAGGAACACCACCACCGACTCCGACAAGAAAAACAAAATCCACCTTTTGGAACGTACCTGTATACATAAATGCAAAAACAAAAGATTGTAACAACATGTAATGGAACGTGTGTAATAAAATTGAAAAAAAAAAGAAAAAAAAGTTAAGAAAAGAATACTGTGTACACACCTAACAATCTGGTAATGGTATTGCCAGCTGCAGTCATTGCTTCTCTAGTATGGCCCACAGTTGGCAATTTAGTGCACACAATCCTATGTGCACCGATATTGCCCAAAGTATAAACGTTTGATTCCCCTATAACAAACAGTAGCTATTTATTTTTCATATTCTTATGTACCTTAGAGTTTATGTTTCCGTCTATTCTTGATTTGCATATGATACATTGTGCGTTGTGCGGCTATCAACAAAGTAGAATGGAACCTGTGTCATATGTGATGATAAAATAGATAACAATTCATTCCATATAGATGTATTTCCCAAATAGTACTAGATATAATGGAAATAAATACACACACATATAGTATTATAAAAATCTATTTAAAAATCTTATTTAGTTTTGTTAAAAAGTTAAACTTGCTTGTGTGTGTTAAGATGCTGAATATATTTTACAGAATATGTGTTTTGCAATTATTGAGAATATAAATACTTTACTGAAATTTTTAAGGAGTATTATTAATAATAATAAAGAAAAAATAAGAAATAAATATTTTTCTTTGCTACAATATAATAAATATTTGAGAAATGAAAAAATTTAAAAATAAAGATATTGATATTAATTGTAAATATGATAAAATTTAACAAAATGATATAATGCATGTATCCCATAAAATGAACATAATACACAAAACATATACATAAAAACAAAAACACCATACATAAAACAATCATAAAGCTGTACAAAAACATTTTGTGTTAATATTAAATATTCATAATATGTAAAAGAAATTATTATGATGAAAATTAGAAAATGACTAACATAGCACATGAAATGGATTTATAGCATGACAGAAACACTGTGTTCTGAAATACATGTTATAGCATCACGTCCCTGCATTGTTCTTCAATCACAAGCAATTGGCAAGTTATGAAATGATATTAAAATAATGATAGAGATCTTTGTTATAAACTACTTTACCAAAACGGCATATCACTCGCGGAACTCCATCTGTCGTATCTGGTGAGCTTGCAGTACCTAAAGTTTCATGCATAGTGAAATATACATTCCCAATATTGTTTAAGTATTTGCCGCCAATTAATAGATAAGATAAATTAATAATCATATATGCATATAGGGAAGTGGAAGAGGAAGGAATGAGCATATAACCAAAATGATGATAGAAATTTAGTAGAAATAATTTAATTAAAAATTTTTTAAAACAATTCTATGCAATAACACGTTTTAAGAGAAAGTATGTAGAAATAAAAGCAAAAGAGTTAACAGAATTATTTTTTAAATATTTTAAGAGATTTCAGTTACCACTATTTGTCTTATGAGAATAGAATAGGAATTAGTTTATATTTCATTATTCAGGTCTATGTTTCAGTGTTATAGTTTCAGAGTTATAGTTTTAGAATTATCATTCTTGTGTGTAATATGAAGTAAATATTAAAATGCAAATGGTAAATAACAAAAAATCTTACCAACAGTAGTGTAGCGGACAAAGGTTTCCTTGTTTTCAATCATTGAATCCACAGCAAGTTTCTCACAATATTGAGCTGTAATAATAGCTACGGTAGGTTGTTTTGCGCTTGCCATTGTTGGCATCTGCTTCACTACCTAAAAATAAATTTTACAATGTTAGAGGACATGTAAGTTAATGAAAAAAAAATTAGTTAAGATGTTATATATAATCAAATAATAATAAATTACTTGAATCTGAGTATCTTCGTGAACGACACGTGTGAAAGCCCCATGATCCAATGATTTAATGAGTCCTTTCTCTTGAAGTTCTTTCAACTTAGCCTCCACATCTAACGGTTCCCATCCATGCTCCCTAAAACAACATTATTAAAAACTAATTATTATACAGTAGTTGATTATAAAAATAATTACATATAATTCCATTTAAATATATTAATCTCTTTATTTAAATTATATTTAATACAAGTACTTACTTTGATATGTCAACCACAGTTATTGGGTTTGGATAGGCAGACTCAATGAGCTCCAGAACTTTTTCTACTGTTAACTCAATCACTTGACCCATGATGGCTTCATCTGCAGATACTTTTAATAAAAAAAAAGAAGAAAAATTTATTTCATCATGTAATTGAATTGATGGAATTGATAAATTTGGCAGATTTTAAAGCTGCACGTATGCCTATTGTAAATATTAAATTATAGTTAATAGCGTCGAGACAAGAATAACAGCACTCCATATGCAAGTTAAATTTTCTGCCGTGTGTAAATGAGAGTGTAGATGAGTCTAAGTTTGTATATTAAGTAACTTCTAATTTTTGTCAATGTAAAGATATGTGAAAGTTTTGATATGTGTCGTACAGCTGTAATATAGTGCACAGTTTAACTAATGTTTTTTTTCTATAACTAGAATCGAGCTAGAACCGTTAATGAAGGATACAGCTAAAGTGTATATGTGAAACTTGAACATATATGTATATGGTAGCTAATAACCATGATTAAAAGGTTCGTGCTCTACATGGATGCATTTCCTTACAAGATGGGAACTAAAATGGCAATATTATTGTATTATGTATTCGTTAATGAATAATCAATTAGTAGTAATCAGAATTTAGGGAAAATAAAAATGATATAAATTTCAAGAATATGGAATAATACGTGCATATGTTTTTGATGCTATGCGAGCTGCTTTATTTAAAATCAATGTAGATAAAACAATACATTGTCGAGAAATAAAATTTTAATTAAAAGAATCCATATTCAAACAACTAATATTTATTATATAATATGTCAAGTTATTTGCGTAAGTAAATTGTGAAATGTGTTTTATATAATGGATAACAATTTTATATGTCTATAATCATGCTGTATGATAGGGTAGATATGCACCATGTAGGAAATACAATATCCAGGTCAAGTCAAGTAGTTAAGTGGGATGTTTTTTACACTCTAATTAATGTATTCTCTAGTGATCGTTCTGTTAAACAGATCGGAAAATCCTTTTACATGATTAAAGAATATAATGGACATTTTATAAGCTTGTATAACATATTTTGTTTCGATTTTAATCAAAATGATAAAAATGTATCGTTTTATTTCTCTCAAATTATTAAATGGAATATCATTATATATAAATCAATGCAATGTAAATCATAATGCTAGGCAAACTATGTTAAGCCAATGTTGTTATGGTTACCAGATGATATTGTGCCAAGCAACTTAATATATATATGTGTGTCTACCAGCTATTTTTTTTATTATAAAATTATATTGAAAAAAAATTCACAACTATTTTGCCTCAAATAATTATTGTGTTATAAGAAATTTTATTATGTGTGTATCAGTTTTGTTTGGATTATTAGCCTGTGTATGAGAAAAAGAGAACATCAATAAAATGTGACAAAAATGCTGAAATTTTTTCATTCTCGAACCTGATGTCCATATAACTTTCTCAGAGGGAGGAAGTGTGAATAGTAAGTGACCAGTAGCTGTGAATAATAGAAATTAAGTATGAAATAGATGTTCACGCTTAATACAATATAATTGTGAGCACAAAATGTACATGAGAAAACTCTGACTTAAATTACATAATGGATATATGTAAGCAACTGAGAGTTTTAGTCAAGTATGCATTTCCTTTTGGGTTCAGCTGCAATGTGCACTTGCTCCAATATCTTTCAATAAAGAACCATTAAGCACAATCAGTTTAATCAAATAACTGTTAACCCTTCTCCCGTATAAACTTTTTAGTTCATTAGCCAAAACAAGATTGCACTCGAAAATGAGAATATATGTAAAATATATGCAGATATGTCTATGTAGTACATAATAAAGAAGAAATAATTATTTACTCACATGGTCTGCTTGGAAGTGTGATTGGTTCTTCCAGTTGTCTTAACTCTATTTCCAGTTTTTTAATACTGGGATACTTATGTTGCATCAATTTCATTATCTTTTTTATAAATCCCACGTAATCTAGAGAAGAGAGAAAGAGAAACTAATTAATATCATAGAAATATATAGAGCAAAGAAAAATAAGTTCAATTTTTTATCGATGCAATTAAATTAAAAATTTGCAAAAAATAAATTGATATTATATGATTGATATAAGATTTCATAAATGCTAAATTTGATATTCCTTCTTAAATATCATGCAAGAATTGAGATCCAAATTTATTTTCCTGCTCTCAACAGTTTAAAATTAGATCTTAGTTCGTGCTTAAGAGCAACATAGAAATATTACTCATTTATATTCCTCAGTTAGATTGGAGATATTTGGTCTCAAGTAGTTCCATGAAATGTACGTGTGTTATCAATCAATGTGTATCATATTACAGTTCACCTCTAGGAAATTCCTGTGGAGTGACAAGTTCTCTGAAAAATTCTTGTGCAATGCTGGGCTGTTCCGATACGGAGAGTGTATCGGTGAACCAGAATTGAAGAGTTCTTTGTTCTTGTGTATGCTTTCCAGTTTGTGCGCTCACTAGAAACACTCTGAATTGTAGGCAAAGCTGGGCAGGACATACTTCTCCATTCGTTACTGTAAGAGTTTGATATTTTATTGTAATCGAATGTCAACTGGAAATTAAATAAAGACATACCAGCCACAGCCTGTTTGTTGATGACAATTCCTTTGTGATCGCCACCAGCAATGTGAACATTGTTTTCGTTTCCATTCTCCGCCGGAGGCTCCAAGGTTTGCCTCTCTATTATCAGTGTTGTGGAATTTGAAGTCTTGCATTTTGGTGTCATTACAATGTGCTCTGCTCGAAGGAAGAGAGAAAACGTGTTCATAAAATGTCTATCTTTGTCTTATCGCGCGTGATAAAATTGACAATTATCCTTCATAAGTCTATTGCGATTTCTCTAAAATTTACACTTTTAATAATCCTTTAGCATTCTTCGAATAATTTAATTCAGGATAATAATCTCGAAGAAAGAAATATGTTCGCATGAAGATCACGTCGAATAATTCTTCCAATATGAAAAGATCACGTTTTCGTTGATTTTGAAATGAAAACAATTTTATGTCCGAATTTCTGATTGTTTTCTCTTTATGCATTTTTTACTTATCTCCAGATGTATGATAAAAGAATCCGTTTTATCACTTACCAGTCTTTTCATCCATTTTTGCTACGTATTTTCTTTCGGGCTGCTGATACGTATTGTTACACTTTTTTCACAAAAGTGACAGGAAGAGTTAGGCGCACTGAACTAGAACACTTTGAATAGGAATACAATAAAATTACAATACTCCATCCATTAAGAACGACGAACAGTCACTGGCTGACTGTCACGTCACCACTCACTTCTTGCCATTACCAGCAGTGACGACATCGTGAATCGGCGCTGGCGCTTGTGAAGTCAGCAGTCGATGCATCATCCTTTTTCACCTCACTCCCTTCTCCTCTCACCCATTGAATGATTTGCTGTCTTACTCTTCTATTTTACATTTGTCACGATGCAGTTTTTATTGTGGAATGCCAATGGGAGAAATTAATGAAAAGAGGAATATACTAATAATGTACGAAAAATAATTAGAAAGCGCTTTAATTATTAATCGATAACCTTTTGCCTTACCAGAAAAATCACCGTTATCGTCATTCGTATTTAAACCTAATGCTAATTATCTCAAATTATCATATGATGAGTCATGGGCAGCAGACTGACGTCATCATGGTTTATATAATACAATTTATAATTGTGAATATATTATTCTTTGTATATAAAAAAATATATGACAAGATAAATATATATTATAATTGCAAAATAAAATGTGTGCATATGAAGGTTTTATTTGCGATACTTTATAACAAATAATATACACTTGTATTGAATTAAATAAAATATTACAAAAATGTTTTAATAAATATACATTTCTTAAAATAACGATTATTGTGAGAGATGAACAAATAAAATGAATTATATGAGCAAATTACTTTAACTGGGGATTACATAATAAGTATACCAACATTTAATGAATATGTCACAACAAATATCGCCCAAAATTCAGAGAATATTTACTTCTACAATTTTCGATCAATGGCTTTAATCTCCTGAACGGCATTATGTGATATATTATCATAAGTGTCTTGACGATATCTATAAATTATTGCAAAACACATACATATATATAAATAAGACTTTTATCAACAAATTCCCTAAAAATATTTTAATATACAATCTAAATGTTTATTAAAATTCCAATAATATATTTAACTAATATATATCTTATCATATTAATGAAAGATATATTTCTATTAGAATTACTATTAATATGTTTAGCACATTTAATATGTATATCTTTAAGTAGTACAAGTTGTTTTAATATAGCTAACTTCCATTAATAACAAAAAATAAAAAATATTGGCAACTATCCATTTAATATTATATCTAATAAAATCATCACAAAGCACAGTAATCAAAATTTTTCAATATTTTATATGTGATAATTAATTTTAATAAGAAATTATTAAAACAATTAAACAAACTTATGTTTTTTATCTCAGAGGAATTGATGAAATAGATGTCATAGATGTTAATGAAGACGGTCCAGAACTAAGATTAAGTTTATCCAATTCTTCATCTGCTTTGTTGTTCTTCAGATCCTGTTGCGTGTACAAAAACTTGTTCCATTCATCAATCCTTGGATGAGCTAAATGCTATATTGGAAGAAAAATGAAACGCAGTTTCTTCGTAAATTTCAATAATAAAATGTATATATTACCATATTTATTATATAAAGAATCGAGAAAAAAATCTTCAAAGTAATCTTACGTACCTCGGCGACATCATAGACCCATATTTTACCCGTATCATCTCCGACAGTGACGTGTAATCCGCTCGGCGTCCACGACACTCTGTTCAGAGCCGGGGACCCATCGACGACAACGCTAGCGGTAGGTACCTCCGTATCCTGGTTCAGATTCCACAAATCCAGCCTGCCTGAATCGTCAACAGCAGCAAACAGCGCCGGGTGTGTCGGCGACCAGGCGACATCGTAGACATAGTCACCGTTATGCTCGAAAGAATACAGCGGCTTATTCTCTTTGAGGCTCCAGAGTTTAATAGTCCAATCGAGGGAAGACGTCAGGAACAGATGGGAGAAATCTATCCCGCCCTGTACTGCGTGTGCGCTAATGCCGGTGACCGGTCCCTGATGACCTTCGTATGTTTCTGTTAACCCGGCGCGGCTACCGTGTCGGCAGGCTATTCGATATTATGTTGAAGTCGTGTTAGTAATTTTTCGTAAGAAATACACACACAATGTGACATAAATATATTATACATACATATGTAACATAGACAATTGCATTTACCTGAATAAACGGTCCCGTCTTCGCTTCCCATGACGAAATTATTAACGTCACCATGCGGAAAGGCCAAGCATGTAGCAGCAATCGCTTTCGATTGCTTCGTATGCAATTCCAACGCTTCCTGCGGTTGCGATAACATATCTAGACTCCACGAACACAATTTCCCATCCGTCGAAATACTGATCAGATTGTGCGCGTTTTGCGTTCCAACGACGTTCAAACAGTATACAGGGTGCTGTAAAATAAATAATAATTTTCACAAACAATCAAAGAGAGAGTTAACTATCTAATTAATACGCATAGCAAAATGTGATAAGTCACTTACAGTGTGCGCGGTAGCGGACAGAGGAGTGCGCTGTATGGGAGTTCTCTTCTGTACTCGATTGTCCCAAAGTACAATCTGGCCAGAATAAGTGCCGCCCAAGATCAAATTCGGATGAAATCTGGCGAACGTGGTGGACATAACAGGCGATTGACAGTGAAAGATAAATTCCGGGGTTGTTTTCTTGAATTTCGTATTCCAGATTAGGCATACTCCGTCAGGATCGTTTGGAGTGTCGTCGTTGTTATTGTACGAAGCCGCTAAAAGCTCGGGAAACTGGGGCGACCAGTCCATAGAAGTTACACAACGATTACGGGACCATCGTTCGCAGATAAACGAACGATTTAGCCAAAGTCGTTGATGACTCTTCTCGTCCCTGCAAATGCAACGTTTATAATTCCATGTGCGCAATCGTTGATAATCGAGCAAGACGTATCTACTATGAAGCAGTTATAATTACAGCTTATACAAGAGAAGATTAAAAAGATTGAAAAATAAAAAACATTTTAAATGCCGTTTTTTATACTTACATTCCATCTTCACCATCCATAGTACCAGTGTAATCAGTGTAAATATCGACTGATTCGCCTAATGCTCTCTCCACAATCCTGCTAGTGCGATCGAGGAATCGTTGAAAGTCCTCGGACAGAATAATCATTTGCTTCTCTTCTTCACTAAGTTCTCGTACTTTTGGAATTAATAAAAATAAAGATGTTTTATCGTCAAATGTAGGACCGATGCAAGGAAAATGATGATTTTACTCACCTTCTTTCTTGGGTTTTTCTTTCTCTTTCTCTTGCTCTACTTGCGTCACGGCAGGCTGGACTTCCTTAACTTGCGGCAGTCCATGAGGGAGAATTCCTGGTGGGAGCTTACTTTGGAAACCATCCATATGCGGCAAGCTATTTTCTTCGTCTTCGGCTTGGCCATCATCAAATGTCAAAACTGTGGTGAATAAGCTGGTTCCACTGTACCCTAACTTGGATGTAACTAACTATCTAGCTACTGATCTACCTATATTTACTTAGTTTCGCCAATACTCTAACAAATTTATTAAATCTTTTTCAGAGATGCTGTGTTTTTATATAAAAAAAATGAGAAAAAAATATTTTACAATAAATATAAAATAAATTAGAAAATATTCATAATGCAGCAATTTGTCATTTTATATATATATATCCATGAGAGAAAAATAACACTATGCATTCTACTAATCCGTAAATCCTAACATTAATTCCTGCAATATCTTATATCTGTTTTTACATTTCAACTGCCAAAATTTACATGCCAGCATATCACAAAAAAATGAATTTATCCTGATTTCTTTAAAACAGAGTATATATAATATGTTTCTTAATATAAATTATACATATGTAACTATATAACTCTTGCAATATTTAGCAACAAAACTTTTTTTTAAGGAACAACATTTAGAAGCTTTGATAAATATACCATATATTGATTAATATACCATGCTAAAAAATTCAAGTTTTTATAAATAAAAACAAAATATTATATATATGAAAATGTGAGCCTAGATGACATCAAAATTAGACATGTATACGAAAGGTGGACTGCTTGTTGATAGACTATCACAAATAAGACTGATTTTATATATATTATATATCGTACCACATTTTACTTTTTCAATTATTTTCAATTTCTCTCCACCCTTTGTTGGCATGCAATATCAATGAAATAGAACAATGTATGGGAAATGTAAAGAAGAATGTAAATATTCTAATAAGAAAATATTGATTTTCCCTTTATCCGTTATTAATTAAATTATTATCATATAGAAATCACGCGCGTATAGAATGTGACAATTATATGTGAAGTTTCACCATCTCTCTCTTTTATAGTATTAATATTAATTTTGTAAATATAACGATTAATGATGAATATAAAGAATTTGCGAAGATCAATGAATAATGAAATCGAAAAAGAAGTGAGTTTTATCACCACAGCTAGAGCTTTTTTAAAATAATGTAATAAATTGCATATAGAGTGTGGGGATAAATTAACGCAACTTTCCAGGTCTCATGCAGTGCTAATTAAATTTATAACAACTACGATAATGACAAGGAATAAAATAAAATCTACAATTTTATCAAAATAAACTAATAAAGGCTTTTATGAATATATCATACGAAGGAGACAAAAGGCAATCAAAAGCCAGCGCGGTAATTCGTGCGCATATGTTTTATTATGATTTTACTCACCTTCTTTCTTGGGTTTTTCTTTCTCTTTCTCTTGCTCTACTTGCGTCACGGCAGGCTGGACTTCCTTAACTTGCGGCAGTCCATGAGGGAGAATTCCTGGTGGGAGCTTACTTTGGAAACCATCCATATGCGGCAAGCTATTTTCTTCGTCTTCGGCTTGGCCATCATCAAATGTCAAAACTGTGGTGAATAAGCTGGTTCCACTGTACCCTAACTTGGATGTAACTAACTATCTAGCTACTGATCTACCTATATTTACTTAGTTTCGCCAATACTCTAACAAATTTATTAAATCTTTTTCAGAGATGCTGTGTTTTTATATAAAAAAAATGAGAAAAAAATATTTTACAATAAATATAAAATAAATTAGAAAATATTCATAATGCAGCAATTTGTCATTTTATATATATATATCCATGAGAGAAAAATAACACTATGCATTCTACTAATCCGTAAATCCTAACATTAATTCCTGCAATATCTTATATCTGCTTTTACATTTCAACTGCCAAAATTTACATGCCAGCATATCACAAAAAATGAATTTATCCTGATTTCTTTAAAACAGAGTATATATAATATGTTTCTTAATATAAATTATACATATGTAACTATATAACTCTTGCAATATTTAGCAACAAAACTTTTTTTTAAGGAACAACATTTAGAAGCTTTGATAAATATACCATATATTGATTAATATACCATGCTAAAAAATTCAAGTTTTTATAAATAAAAACAAAATATTATATATATGAAAATGTGAGCCTAGATGACATCAAAATTAGACATGTATACGAAAGGTGGACTGCTTGTTGATAGACTATCACAAATAAGACTGATTTTATATATATTATATATCGTACCACATTTTACTTTTTCAATTATTTTCAATTTCTCTCCACCCTTTGTTGGCATGCAATATCAATGAAATAGAACAATGTATGGGAAATGTAAAGAAGAATGTAAATATTCTAATAAGAAAATATTGATTTTCCCTTTATCCGTTATTAATTAAATTATTATCATATAGAAATCACGCGCGTATAGAATGTGACAATTATATGTGAAGTTTCACCATCTCTCTCTTTTATAGTATTAATATTAATTTTGTAAATATAACGATTAATGATGAATATAAAGAATTTGCGAAGATCAATGAATAATGAAATCGAAAAAGAAGTGAGTTTTATCACCACAGCTAGAGCTTTTTTAAAATAATGTAATAAATTGCATATAGAGTGTGGGGATAAATTAACGCAACTTTCCAGGTCTCATGCAGTGCTAATTAAATTTATAACAACTACGATAATGACAAGGAATAAAATAAAATCTACAATTTTATCAAAATAAACTAATAAAGGCTTTTATGAATATATCATACGAAGGAGACAAAAGGCAATCAAAAGCCAGCGCGGTAATTCGTGCGCATATGTTTTATTACATTTTTGATATCATATATTCCATATACTTTATAATTACGCTGAAGATGGTTCGAAAAAAGGACCGAAATGTACACTTTTTGTGATTATGTCTATCACTTATTAGTTAAAATATCAATGTAACTTGATTGTAATAAAATATATGAGCACAAATTACTGTACTCTTGATGGCGTTTTGTCTCCTTAGTATGATACAATTTTATCGTTTTAATTCTCAAAATCATAAAAGATTAATAAATGTGCAATAACAAAATCTCTTAATTAAAGTGTCAAATCTCAAATATATTGCCAATTATTAGATAACAATTTGCAATATAATTGCTGCTTTAAAAAATAACAATGCTATGAACAGTTCAATTTCTGCATGCGCGATACTTAAAGCGAATATCTTAAGAAGAGAAACATAAAAGAATAAAAAATAAAGCATCTTATCAAGCAATTTGTAAACGTCAGCGGCAATTCCCTCCTTTCAGTGCAAAATAAAGCAAAAATAACAAATTACAATAAGAAAATTATGTGAAAATTATTTTTAGACGCAACTTTGTGAAAGTGTGAATTATGGGCATGTCCGTGAAATAATTAAGTAAAGTGAATCGTCTTTAGAGAGGATTACCTACCTGTAAATTCGTCCTCCCATTCTAAACCAGGATTTAGATTGTACTCGTCTTGAAGGAGGGAAAAGAAAATGTCAATCAATTTGATATCCTATTCGCCGGAATAGTTTGTAGGCTTTTTTTAAATATTTTTCAATAAACATTATTGATGCATAATGTACATGTATAAAAATTAAAAGTTACTTGAGTCTTTTTCGTTTCGTACATTAATTTAATCGTGAAAAATTTATATTGTTGCATCATTCTCGCAATAATATATTGCAAAATAAGATTCAAATAACTTCTTCTGTTTTTTTGTCATGCATATTACATCAACAATTGCTTAAGAAATTTGAAAATAGAAATTGAAATGATCAAATCATAGAGTATATATGTATATAATGTACGCATACACAAGCGTACAATATTCCCATTAACAATTGTATGTTTTAAAACATTGATCCACTCTAAAAGAGGCCCATTTCCAGTCCATTATTTCTTAATGTGCATTTTCACAAGACTAATATCTATCTTTGTTTAAATATCAGACATAGAAGAAATGATAGGAATCTTTGTTCTAGATTTTTCTACATATTTTTAATATATCAAAATATTTTTGTTTTGCATAATGCGTCAATTGATATAGAATATGATGAGGTACGATATTTTTCGGAAATTAAATTTGGCGTCAAAACTCAGTATTATAAATCTCAGAAAAAAGTTTCGGTAACAACTAAAATGAAGACAATTAAGGGATCATGAAATTGAAACGACTTAATTTAATATAACATACTGACATCTCCGACTGCTAAATAAAAGCTATATATGTTCTTTCTGGTTTCAACTCAATGATTCAAAATATTTGATATAATAATTACTTTATAAAAAAGTTGACTGGTAGCGGAAATAAATCTGTCAACATTCATCATGATAAGAAATATTCATTACGTAATATTTTTTGAGAATGCTGTACTGCTGTGCTACGATTTCATATAATTGTTTTTTTCTTTAGATGTTAATTTACTAATTTGCTACGCGCCACCTTCGTGCTGTTAAAAAGCAATATTCTATAACCAAGGAACACATCTTATAGAAAAGTTCCTTTGCCACTAAAAGCTCAAGCAATATATCTTTATACAAAATATTAAGATCCTTGTGTTATCAGATAAAAAGTTTATTAAAAGTAAAGTCAGTATATATCGAAAATAATGTGCCTAATAGATTATTTTCGATTTAAATTTAGTTAATATCCCACAACACTTTAGCTCTATAAAAATTGCTTCCATGTTAGTAAGCGTTGATGATACATGTGTTAGCGTCCCCAAAGAGATTTCAGATAACCGTGACATCGCGCCGAGAACTCTGGAAGGTGCGTTAAGTTGTGACAAGATTTGCCAATGGATATTTTCCTCAAAAGATATTCTGACATTCTTGATATGTCATCTATGATGTGTTATCAAAAATATCATTAAATGAATTGTCAGACTTTTTTGACTTTCCTCATTTTCGTTTAACGGTTTATCAATTTTTTTGTTCTTTACCCTTATATTCCTATGTCAATATTAAAATATATACACAAAGAAAATATATTTGTTTTTGACATGCCTGTGACATGTGAAATTAATAGTAAAGTTTATAAGAGATAGCTTGGAAAAGACTGCTAATAATATTTAAAGAGCCAGGGATGTCCAAATAACCATCTTCAAAATTTGTACATGCTCTTTGAGAGTCAAGTATATGCAGATAGATTTGTGTCGTGTGCCTGATAGCAGATTTCTTTATTGTATAGAGTCGGGATGTCAGATAAGTATTTGGAAAATAACAGATACAATAAATTAGAACAAATGCACCCAAAAATAGATAAACATAACGAGAGAAAAGAGTCAGAAGAAATATAAAAGCGATCCGAGAGCGCAAAAACCCGATTAAATTTTGGGTGGAGAGTTGTATTTTCTTTTTTTACATTCCTGTATTTTTAACAGGATTTTTTCCTATTAAAATGTCAGATTCGAGAGATAATATTTTTTTATATGTTTTTTAGATTTTGCTATATCTATCCTGAGATAAAGGCAAATAAAAGCACTATCTGTTATGTTGCAAATATTAAATCATGTATAATGAAAGTTTTGGTAAACTAAGAACAATATGTACTATGTATGTATGTACTTTAACAAGCAAATTTAAAATTCAATTTTTCTTGCTTTAATGCGTTCGTTTTAATGTGAATAATTTCGAATAGCATGTATAAAGTTTAATCTAATTGAATATCGCGTTAATCTATTGCTAAAAATTAATCCTAATTCACATAACATTTTTTCTTTAGAATAATTATTGCCTTAAGAGAGCAATAAACTGAATCCAAGCTAAACCTAACTCTGAACCTAAAAGTCATTTTCAGAACCAAGAGAAATCATAACTTACCGTAATAGTCGAATGCATGAGCTGAGAAGGGGAGGGAAAAAAATTGTACTTAGTTACGATATATCATAAGAATGCACTACACTAATAATACCTCTCTACACTCAGACCATTAGTTCCAAATACAAAAATCGATAGTGAAATTGTACAAAAGTACAAGAATTCTACAAAAGTATAAGAAAAAATTTCGTGTGTGGCTGCGATATGTTTGATAGTTTAAAAAAAGAATATATCTTATAGAGATAATAATAACAATATACACATTTTTTTCAGACGCTGTATATAACTTGTTTGTAAAAAAAATATTGAAAAAGTAAATAATGATAAATAAAAATGTAATTTTATCTTGATATGATTAAAAAATACTATGTATCTTGCAAAAACATAACAATAATAATGCTGAATGTAGTTAGGTGGATATAATTTTGTAAGTTCTTATATTGTGCGGTGCTTCTCGATTCCTACATATAAGAGGAAACGTACATATTCAGAATTTTTATGATTTTTAGGCTAATTAATGTTTATCTTTCACACATGTTCAACACTTTCATTTACTAGCAATTACAGTGTCAATTAGTTATGATAAATATTATGGCAAATAATTTCAATTTTTCAAGCTATATTTAATAGATGTGCTCTTTCTCAAATAAACGAGTTGCAATATCGCACTTACATCCCTTGTCACACTTATGCCCACCCTCTAAGTCTCTTTCAAAATTGATTCTCTTATTTTTTTTTTATTAATATATGGAGAAGACAATCATCAATGAAGCAAATAATTTTAGAAGCAATCATCTCCATCAATGTTAGAGTATATATTAGCAATTAGTACCTTATAAAGCATTAAGAAATACCATAAAAGGAGTTATTTTGATATCTTATACATATTTGTCAGATATTATTATAGACTCTGTTTTGTCATATATTAGACTATTTTTATATGTGTGTACTGGAGAAATATTGGTAATCATCATTTTGTGAGCACAAATACCAATCCTTTGCCAGCATGCATGAGTCATGATATAACAGTTTTGTCAAAATTTCATTTGCATTCCTAATTCGTGTTTTCCCCAAAAAACAGGATGTTTAGAGTTAATGTGCTGTGTAACTTTAACTTTTTCAGTTAATTATTCTGTTAAATTGCTGAAGCATGATTAAGCTTTTTTATAATGTAAGTAAATGATTATCTGTATGTGGAAGTATAAAAGCATGAAACTATTTTAGAGATAATCGAAATGACTTATTTGTTTAAATAAGACCAAAATATATAATATCTTAGCAAATATAGTATTCAATTACAAATTTCCACATACAAAATTCGTGTAGAATAGTTTCAATATGAAATTGATTATTTAGGAACTTATATATAATCTTCATGATTCCTCGTTGTCTTCACATAGTTTGAAATATATGAAGAACGAAAAATCACAGTGTAAAAAATATGCGGAGCA
This sequence comes from Formica exsecta, assembly GCF_003651465.1. Classification (NCBI taxonomy): domain Eukaryota; kingdom Metazoa; phylum Arthropoda; class Insecta; order Hymenoptera; family Formicidae; genus Formica; species Formica exsecta. The sequence continues at coordinate 5,066,815 of NW_021849297.1, read as the reverse complement.
ATGTTATTAAAAGCGTAAAGCACCCCAAAGATTCTACATTTCTTCGTTTGGAATCTGACGTATCTCTACCTCCACAATAGATTTCTACCTCTATAGTATAATGTCGTACAACAATTATGGAAGGGTAGTAAAAAAGTAGACAGAACATACATAGGTAGTTTGGTGCAGACCCACCTTTCCTGGGGCGCCACCAGTCAGTCTCAAAGTAGCCTGCGGAGCAAGAGTGAGTTGGTGTTGTTGTTGAACAGGAGGAGTAGATGGTGTATGCAGAGGACGATGTGGACAGTCCTTGTGTCCAACACCGGATGAATCGCGCGATCAGATTGTATCGCAAGACAAGGGAATACGCGTATGTTTAATTAACACCGCAAGATCAGTTAGGAAACATATATAAAGAATTTATTATGTATTTATATATATTTATGTATATATATATATGTATATATATATTTTTAGAATTTTTCCTTTAGCAGCATGTACTCCAAGATAATGAATTGGACAATTATGTAATTTAAAAAAAAATATTTTTCTCTATCAAAATTTAATTTTATCAAAAAATTAATGTCACATTATCATTTCTTTACACAGTAAAGTAGGTGGTATAGAAATAAAATATATAAAAATTATATAATTTGTTAATCATTAAAATAAATTGCTTATAATTCTTTTTTTATTAGCAGAATATAAGACTGAGATTAACAGTTAATAAAACATAATGTAAACATTCAGGAACTAACTGAATTTGCGGTTGTGTGTGTCATGGAAATGAAAATATTATATGTAAGAAGATTGCGCCACCACCAAAAGAATCATAATTTAAACCAAACCCAGCCTGATTATTATACATAAATGAATATGTGTATTATTTGTTATATGCCCGACTAATACATTTGTTACATACATAAACTCTAAGGCTCACAATAAGAAGAAATATTATTATTCATTTCCAGTAAATATTAATTATAATGTAATAATATATCATATTATTTATTTTCTTACATTGTTTTAAATAAATATATAGTCAGTATATATATTTAAATATATACTAATTAATGTGTTAAATTAAATGTATTAATTAATTTTTTGCATAATCATTTTTTTAAAGTAATCAATTTTTAATAAACAGATGTAATTTGATGTAACAATTAAAGCACTAAAGACAATACTCAATGTTATTTTTTAATACAGAGTATTGTTTGAATAATAAAATATAAAAAATTATGTAAAAGTGTTGAAAAATGTTAATCCCCCATAAATAATAAGAAAAAAATACAAAATTGTAATTGCACTGCACTAGATTATTAAATTCATGTTTTAAGAATATGTAAGTTTCCTCACCACTTGAAAATTAATCATAAAAAACAATTTAAAAGGTTAACTCAACCTTAATGTTATTTGTCACTCAAAGAAAATTTAAAAAATTGCGCTTATGTGATTTTTAATAATACTATTATTTATAGTTAACACACAAGAAAATATTGTTAAGACTTTAGTATGTGGTTACAGACTTGTAAACATACAATGTTGCAATTGAAAATGATATATATAATATACTCTCTCTTTTATACACCACCCACTTTACCATAGTCAATCATGTAAATTTTTTGATGTGAAAACTATGTGTAGTTTGATGATATTTCAGTGATGTTAAAAACACGCATTCTGAATGCATAAACTTGTGTGTAAACTTATATCAAAATAAATATTGATAATCAATGGAATTATTTAGCATAAAATAGCAAGAAAATGACATTGTTAAAAATTATATCATACAACATATAATATTTGATACACATCTGTCTACACTTGTAATCAATTAATCATATTTCAAGAATTTCCAAAAACAAATTATATTTCATCAATTCCATCAATATTTATATCTTCAAATGTTGTGAATTGAATACTGAATAAGAACACGTGTTTTCTAATATCTAAATATTTCTTTGCAAGATTATGAGTGAGATGTAACACTTATGTGCAATAAATAAATAATATAAGGGAAATATTGACTCACCGTCGTGGGATGTATGCGTTGTCTGAATAGTCTGCGTTTGTTTGCTGTAGACAACTGGTTCTTTTGGTGGAATGTTCGTATGGGCCACAGAAACAACTGTGAGCTCCCGATTCTTTTTCCGACTTGCGCTGCTTTGTACCAGAAAATAAGTATATAAAAATCGCCTTTGAAAATAAATATATACATATAAAAGGTATAAATCATATAAATACCTTTGAGCAGAATTTATGCTGGAAGGTTGCAAACTGGCATCTGGTGTAGCATTGGCACTTTGTTCAGGAGTTAACGAACTCATACTAGATAAATTAGATAATACATCTGAAAATAGATAAAAAATCAGAATGTTGCATAAAAAACAATATTTAAGCAAATAATATATATATAATCAAAAATATAATTATATACCTGATACTGGTGCTATATTCAAGCCACACAGCAATGCATCTATCTCCTTCTGCTGATCTTTCTCCGTGCCAGTCCCAACCCTAACAATCGCCTCCTCTACCTGTAATCCACAAATCATTTTAATATCACAATAATTGCATGTATATTTTTATATATGTATATATGAATGCAATATTTTTTGTTTCTCATTAAACACTTATATTTATCTCTTACATCTTTCTGTTCTTTTTCCCTCCTGCGTCTTTCCTTTTCTTCCCTGATAGCTTGCAATTTTGCCTTCTTCCTCTCCAACTCAGCTTTCCGATCAGACATCATCTTGTTGTATAGTGATCAATACCTGAGGAATTATACTACAAATCTTCTGATTGTATATTCAAGAGAGAGAGAAAAGATTTCAAAAAGATATCAATATATCTGCATTATAACTGGTAAGGAAATCGACGCAAATAAAAGCCCGATGCAATTATTGATCTTTCAGCAGTGACGTCAACTTCGTCCAAATCAAGGCGTTAAATCTCGCGAACGATTTTCTTTCCTTACTTAATCATGATATTGCTCAAGTTATTGTTCATAAAAATGTACACGAAAAGTTAATCGGTATTCAAGTTCGTGGCGCGAGTTTGAACACTGAAACCACTGCAAAACGAACTCGGGCGATGCCGACATAACGGCGCTACTTGGCCTTATACAATTTAGATATCATGGAAATGAAGTAGATAACAAAGGTTAGATTTCGTTTTACCTTCGTTATTAAGAATGCGTAGATTCAAGTGGCGAGAGAATTGATGAAAGTTTTATTTAGTCAATTCTACATTATTTTAAAGATTGACGTGTAATTCCCACGCGATCTTTTCCGCGAGAAACCGTGCAACTAAACCTTTACAAGTGTCTGCTGGATGCTGGGTCTGCTGTCAGAAGCCAGAAGAACGAATTGAAGATATCATCCGCCATCTAGCTACATTCCCACTTTTCGGAACTTTGTAGTATGTTTGAAACTTATTCACTGTTGGTAAAATACTCACTTTTAATATATATGTCTAAATTAAATTGAAATAAATATATTTATTGTCATTTTTATAGTTGCGATATAAATAATAAAATGCCTCAATTAATTTTGATTATAATAATTTTTTCAGGTATTATTTCAACTTAGCTGAAAGTTAGAATTGTGATTTAGTTTCGAAATTTATTCTTTGAGTTTGATTTAATATGTGAATTTCGATCACTTGAAAATATTAATTTCCATTTATCAATAATTGTGTTATATGTGCTTTCTAAATAGATATATGTCAAGACAATCTAATCTTGAGCATTTTATAACGATCCGAAATTGTTACATAATAATAAATTACGTTGTTCATTAAAGATGTCGATATCTTATATTATATTGGAGATATAATGCATTTCAGCATATATATATATATATATATATGTCTGTGATATTTATATTTTTCTTATGTTTGTGCTTGCTTTTTCAACGTTAAAAAAAGAAATATTCAACAATACAATTATTTTTTCGCTTCTCAGAGTTTATAGGTCTCACTTCGATCACGTTTCAAGCTCTTAAAAAGGTCGTCAAAATGCTAATCCCAGGCGGCGTGGAAACCTAGTTTAACACATGCCCAGCAGCGTTTAAAAGTTATGTAATTCCGGTGTTGTTTCAGCGCCAGTTCTTCAGTAGTTACAATTTCAGTCTACGTCTACGTCTGACAATAAAAATGAGTCCGGATTCTTATTAGCAATAGTTTTACAGTGGTCATCTCAATATTATTTCAAAATGATTCATTAATTAGAACATAAGAAATAATATTCAATCGCAGCGAAGAATCCAGAGCAAATATACATCGAGGAAAAACTATTTGTATACAGAAAACTGGCTATTCGATCAACGAAACGCGTTTAATATTAAATTGATTGAACAAATCATATAATTATTAATGCGAAGAAAATATCCGATTGAATCTAATAATTATTAAATTTAATTAACAATTATTAATAAATTAGATTGATAAAAGTTATCAACACATTGCACTAACATGTAATTCGTTGAATAAATTTACTTTTTTAACGAATATGATTGTCAATCTTCTTCATTCAAGCAGCCTTTTTCAGTTAGTGCGTCGCAAAATTAAATCAATTTATGAATATAATTTTCGATAAAAATCGGAATTTTTGATTAATAAAGATTATTTATTTAATCACTTAATACGCGTGCATAATATGACGAAGATTTTAACAGCTGTATACAGGCGTATTCTTGTCGATTATTTCGCGGGATGCGAAACGCGCGTTGCAGATATACATAATAGCGATTGATACAAACGAATAATATACTTTGCCGTTCCCACTCGCTGAGTGCTCGTAAATCCGCATTCGTGATCCCATTCGTTACATAGATTCCCAATCGGTCCGGCTACACGTCTCTTTAAATTGGTACGAGGGCTAAAACTCTCGGTGATCGCATGCTTTCTCCTCTCTTTCCACTTGTGCAAACAAAAAGATAAAAAAATCTTCATATCTTTGGAAAAGATGAATAATTATTGTATGGTTGAAGAGGATGCTTAACTTGGGCATTTAATTTGAATGATTAATTATTGTGACAATTTGTACATTTGTACTTTTGTTCGTACTTTACATTTAAATTTCCTCAATATTGACTTGTTATAGGAAACATGAGAGATTTAAATTAAAATTACAAAGGAAAAACGTGGTTTATTTTACAATTACTTTCTTATTTAATTATACACATGTTTAGGCATTTGTGTTGTATGAACGGTATTTGTTTGGCTAAATAAATAAAAAATAATTGGCTAGCATACATAAAAGAAAATATATTACTTAATAATTAGGCGTACAACAATGCTTACAATCTCAACATTGTCATTAATTGCTAGTAGAATAAAATGACGACACACGCATATGGATAAATTTGTCACGTGCCAATTTTTCGTTGAAACGCGCTATCAAATGATGTGAATGTGCCATAATCTATGATAACGTGCATGTGAATTACGAACGCGGGAACAAGTTAGGACTGTTTTATCGCTGAGTGAAAATCTCAATTAATTGCAATTACCTGTGAAATTGCTGTCGGAATTAATGAAGAAATACTTTTTATTCTCGCTCTCTGAATTGCGGAAGATAACGATCGTGTGATAATTACGTACAATGAAACTGTCAGTTATGATGATACAGCCGAACCAAGAGATTACTTCAATAGATCAAATCGATGTAATATTCCCGAGAAATTGACCAAGGGTTTTTATCTTTGAATATTTTTCACGATATTCGCCAATTCTCGATTATCTCCAGTAATGCATTTGCGTCGAGATTAGATTTTTGCAAAATTTTGATTCATAAGTCGCTCAAAAATAACTGTGTGGAAATCGAACTATTGCAAGAGAGAGAAGGATCTTGATTAATTTATCTCGTGCGTAAAAACATTTCACACATGATCTGATCCCAAGAGCATCCGCATCGAAAACAGATCACCGACAGATCGATTTGCCGCGAAGGGACTCATCGTCGAAGAGCAGTGATTGCCCCTCCTTTCCCCTTTAGCAAAAAAAAAAAAAAAAAAAAAAAAAAAAAAAAAAACGCGAAAAAATTGCTCCGCGGGAACTTTCGTAATGCACCATGTAATACGGAGCAATTGCTTTTTCGTGGAAGCGGGTGCGGTGCGGCGCGCCGTCAAATCGGAGGGTTAAGGGCGCGGGAGGAAAGAAACGGGGAAGGGAAGGGTGAATGATCGTGGAGGAACGGGTAGCATCGAGACACACGATCAAAAAGAAACTTCTAAATTCAGCCACGCGAAATTAGCTTGACACTAATTCTACGGGGGAGCATGGGCAAGGCTAAGAAGCCAGCCAGAAAAGATTGGCCTGTGAGGGAAGGGGGGAGGGATTAAGGCGACTTCGCGTGATCCCTCATACCGACTTCGCGTGTCGAAGTCTGATTTGCTTTGTTGAATCAAGTGTACACGGGGGTTGTTCGCTCGCAAAGGCGAGGAGAACGAGATAGTGTGCGGAGAGTCGTCTCCTCCCTCTCTCTATATCCACCCGCTTCCTCCTCACCCTCTCCCCCTTCATTCCTTTAGCCGCGTCGGCTCCGCTTCCATCATTTTCGTCGGCAATTAGATCGCCGATGGAACTCATCCGACTTGTCAGTCTCTCCACCGCTCTCTTCCGCGGGGGTATTTTAAACTGACGTTATCGCTGCTGGCTGACATATCAGCTGCATCTTTATTTAATTCGCTCGTCAGGCCGAATTCGTCCGCTTTGAATTGAACAGATCATCGATATATCATTAATTACCTATGTCGGAACGAGATCTGAAAACAGATTAAAAGTGACCGCGTCACGATAAGAATTTCGATAGATATTCGAAAGACTTAAATAATACGTTAGAATTATATCAATTATTTGAATATTTTGGGTATTATTCAAGTAAATACAGGGTCCAAATGTGCAATTTTAGGTAATATATCTGATTCAATCTCACATTTTGACAGCTTGCTTATAGTACTTCAAGTTTGCAATGTAGTAAGAAGGATATTTTATTCTGATTCGATGGTAAGTTTTAATCTTAATGGCTAATATATATTTTGCAGGTGTAATTTTCGCCAACGAGTTTCGCGGTCGATAAATAAAGATTTATCGAGCAGTAACAGCCGCAGAGACCATGTAGAGACGATAGATTCGAAAATTATCTCGCTTTGTGGCTTGTTCAATGGAGCCTGAAAATAATAGCTCATGGAACGTATCTACGATTATTTTTGGAATCTAATGTATAGAGGTGGAACGATTTATCATATAACTGTCTCTTTGCGGAAGATAGATGAATTGAAATTTATTTCATCTTGCTTCGTCTATTTGTAACCTGGTCGAAACAACATTTTCGCGTAATGGTAACATATAATTTTTTGTTCAGATTATATCTTTGGCGGGCAGGAGAGATAGACATCGTCTTCGCATAAATCAGCTGCGGAGAACCGAGTCCACGTGGCAATTAATTATAGAAGTGCCATGCAAACGTCATATCTGGGTTGTCGGTTCAGGGCCGGTACGGCTTCACGGATGTGCGGTTTTGATATCTCTCAAACATTTCGTCAGATGAGCGGGCATACTGCTTAGTATGGGTATGTGTGTGTTTGTATGTGTTTGTATGTGCGCAAACATATATGCATATATGTATATATCTCCCTCTCTCTCTCTCTCTCTCTCTCTCTGTAAATATGTGTATGTACGTGTGTTTATACCGTGGCAAGTGGCATCTACACGGATTCCCTTTCGCATTACGCTAGGCATTTCTGTTCATCGTACCGGAAACGGTATAGTCTGGCCACCTCTATCTCGCAGATCCCGCATCCTCTCTCTTCATCCTTTTCTCGCTCTCTTCCAACAGATAAGTGGAAAGCCAGCAGGACGTAGGTCGAAGTTTTGGTGGATTTACGGAATCTCAAATTCGTACCGGCATAAGCCGGATCTGGCCTCTCTCCGGTCAAACGGTTAAAGGTCGACCTTGTCGCGGCTGGGCAGCCAGCTTTTGCGGAATGGGACGGAGATGTTGATGGTCCTCCTTCACCTTTACCACGGATGGGAAAATACGAACGAAAGGACGAAGAGGATGGAAACGAACCCCACATTCGGCGCCGCAGACTACGGCTGATGAACCACCTGGTGGACGCGCGCACCGCTTCGAAAAGGCAGAAAGCAAAGTTCTAGCAACCGTACCTTGCGTCCATTCGCCTGGTTTCCTTCGCTTTCCCTCTATCCCTTTCTCCAGCTTTTCAATGCTCTCAATCGTCTTCGTCGTACGTTTCATTCCTTAATGCTTTTAACGTTTGTTTTCACGCAGTTAACATGTAACGAATCAAATAATGGATTATTTGCGGAGATTTGTCAATGTCCAAGCAACTTGAGACATGTAGTGATACGTTTGCACTTTCGTGTGTTTGTAACGGTATCTATAGTATGAAATTCATCTCATTTAGCAAGACAAAATTTTAAAATTATTCGATTGCTTAGCGCAAGAGTGTTCAAATATACACAATTATTCTTTGCATTTTATTTATCCAAGTTGTCAGCATTTGCAATGATATTTAATAAATTATCGAATTTTACAGTAATATTTTAATATCGTAGTATATTCTTCGCGCGCGTCAATTATGGAGTCTAACGACGTGAAAAAATTGTAATTAAATAGCGTTAAAAAACATAACGCGATTATAAATCTTCTCGATATCGCACCTCTTTGAATATCGTCACTAATCTCAATTAACTGCAGCAAAAAATAAGGACAAACACGATTTCCCGAACACGTGAGCGGTATAAAGAAACAGTGGTCGATTAATCACAGATTCGGCACGCTTCTCGTCTCCTTTCTCCATTAATCTTTGATACCACGAACAAAAAAATAGAACACGATCGCCATATCGTATCGCCGGTAAAATACTCGCAAATAACACCGCGCGAAAACAAGCGTTTCGTTTATCCGCGAGAGCGTACACGGCATACAAAATTAGTATTCAAAGCCCCGATAATATCGGGCTTAACGAGACTTCTATATCAGGAAACTCGCGAGGTATTGATTTTACAAAGTCGCTGGGCAAGCGGCGGTGGCACACAAGACTCGTTCGTTCATCGGCGAATTAGCGTCGATGAACTTTTCTGAATCCCAGGCTCTGAGCCCAAGTCCATCGATTCCCTCTTTTCCCATTACCTTTTTCATATACACGATCGCTTAAGTAGATGGAACGAATTGCAAATAATTGTCGACAATGGTGGGCATTCCGTCCGAACGACGTAATTACGGCTTTGCGATCCACAGAGATCCGATGGTAATCGTGGATTTTTGCGCAACGCATAAAAAGAGATTGAGACAGAGAGACAGAGAGAGAGAGAGAGAACAAAAAAAGAGAGAGAGAGAGAGAGAGAGAGAGAGAGAGAGAGAGAGAGAGAGAGAGAGAGAGAGAGAGAGAGAGAGAGCTCGTTCGGTAAAGACGCGTCTAGAGGAAAGAGGGTTCGATTGTAAAAGGAGTTATAGAGTTGCGCGAGAATGTTTCAGGTAATACGATGAGTAAGGCAAGTGTGTGTTGCGGCAACTTTGGGAAACACCGGACTCCGCTTTGATGCTCTTTGAAGAGTTCAAATCCTACGTAAGACCCAATGGGGAGTGAACTAAGAAGCGCTTATGTGTATCATAAATGCAAATTTTCCTAAGACATTACAATCGATGTACATATATTTACCTCGTCCGCGTATTAATTACGGCTTGCGAAAATATTAATCATTTCGTTAAAAGTTACGATATACAATATCAAATGCAATCATACATAACGCGACAAAGTGATAATACCTTATTTTTTGATTTTTTGGATAAGAACTTACTAGTATATATATCTGTCAAAAAAAAAAAAAGAAAAATGTAGAAAAGACTGAGAAATACGAGCGCTTCTGGGATGGTTTTCTACGTCGCATTAGTTTTCACGTAGTATAGAATACGCGTCCCACCAGAGAACTTCATATCCCTTATAATCAGTATCGTACGCTAAAGTTATGGCAACTCCGCGCCCTGCACGCACATAATTTATTCGAGTGTTCTCGTTTAGGTGTACTCTATAAACACCGTTTAACGTCACTATATTTTTCTTCCACTGCGCCATGTAACAAGTTTATAAGCTAAGTCAATGACGTGAATATTTTTATTGTATTTCAAATCAATTGCCATCATTTCCTGTGTAATTATTAACGACGATTAAAATAAATTACTCGTCCGTTTTTAAAATAAATTTTCTAAAAAATCTTTCGGCTACATAATTATTCAAGGAAATAATGATTATGTGACACTTCAATTTTATTTTATTTCCGCTATAAATGTTACCGTCCACTGAGCTCGTTGAAAAATTCATGACTGCATATGTCAGATATTATTAGTATTGAACAAAATGTCATCATTTTTTAATCCGTGTGCTATAAAAGTATATGGGAATAAAATATTTTCACGAGAGAGAAATATATAAAAATAAGTTAGTATTCAAATCAATTAGCGTTATTTATCGGTTTATCCGTTATTCTATAGACGATGTGATAGACGTTACTTAATATTTACAAAATTATCTTACATATCCAGCAGAGAAACGTGGAGTTTGCAAGATTCACCGATCGTGAATACACGCGGTGGTGCGCGCAGGATTCTACTTATCAATCTAGGATTAGTCTGCACCCTTGCGCACAGGTTATCCCGAGGTAATGCTCTCGTAATGAACGTTACTCATCAGCATGCAGCGGTATTATCCTGGTAGGGATATCGCGGGCCATTAATATCTGCTTTCCGATACGCGCGGATTATATGAGTTAACTATTAAAACGAGTTTATGTGCATAATGACGCGGCGTGAAAAACGAGGCGAACGCGCGATAAACAAACGTTTGATGAAAAATATTCGGGCGCGAGAATCATTATTTTTTAATACAGAATTACGCAACGCAACGAGTAGCGAAATGACCTAGCCGTGACCAGCTGTTGCTTTTCACGCTCTTAGTTTTTCAATGATTCCTATTTCGTTTAAGAAACTTTTGGTCCTCGATCTCCAACATCGATGCTGCATTTTTTTCGGTGAATTCATTACTGAATCTCGTAAACTCGACGTTTCTCTATCTTATATGTAAGATAATTTCGTAAATATTAAGTAACGTTTATCACATCGGGTAATGAATTAATCCGATATAAATAACGCTAACTTATTTGAATATTAACTTATTTTTATATCTTCCTCTCTCGTAAGATTATTTTATTCTATATATTTTTATAGCACACGGATTATAAATATATATTATACAGTACATAGAAGCCAACCTCCCCTTTTCTCTCTTGGCGATTCATGAATGGAAACCGAGGGTGCGGCACGTACGTCGAATTATTTCGCTCGTGTGAATTTTTGCTTCGTAGTTAAAATCACGAACGCATGTCGCGATCTTATCCACAATGCGTCCTACACACGTGGGACCTATGACCAGCTTGAGCAGATGCTATTATTGTTACAGAAGCGACCTACGATGAATAGCGACCTTTATGTGCTATTATTACTTTACTCTCGTTTTTATAGGACTCCCACTGGAGAGAATACTCCATTTAGCCTTTGCTTAATTTAACTTTGAAGGATCTGGTAGGCTATCCTCGTTACAATTGTTTGAATCTACATTCAGAAGTTCAATTGAGCTTGAATTTTCAATAGTATTATGCTGTCAGAGTTTCGATGCAGAAACAAAAAACATGTTCGCCATGAATCAATTAATTTGATTTTGAGAACAGTAAGTTATAATTACTTCTCGCGAGTTACACATTAAATTTTTGCATGCCAGATTTAAAATATGATTATTATTATATCTTATATCTTGTTACGTACATGTACATGTTCGCGTTATAATGGTGCATTATTAATTAATTAGGATTAAAATAATTAAATTAACGAACATAACGAGATGTATGTATCAATTTATTTTATATTATATATTCGTGCTCGATCTGTTGATCTACTTTTCGTACATAGCGACACATGTACACGTAGATTCAAGCTATATACCGCGCCAATTAGTGCGAATGGAGGGTGGATGCGATGCCCACGAACATATACATATACCATATATACATCCATATACACGCACAGACACAGTCGACTCCCATTCATGTATCTGCCAAGCTTCTGTAAAATCTTACTCTATCATAATCACAAATATGCCTAAATAGTGGACGTATACACATATATAGAAGCGTTCGATGGCAGATATGTGAGTATTATATCGAGTGGTTGGCTATTATTAACTTGCCCGGTTGTGCATCAGAGAATGATAAAATAGCGTAGGCAGTTTCAGTTTAGGAAGGGTGTACGTTTCTATATACTTCATGTGTGTAACTAATCGATCACGTCATCGAGCTCGTAACCCGTTTTAAAGTTGCGATTAATAATAACTCCCTGATCTCTCTCGCTTTGTGACAACACAAGCACGTTAAACTGTCAGTCGTTTATTTTTCCCGGGGATCATTCCCCGTTTGGCGATACGTATTTTGCCAGAAATAAAATTTATCGCAATCGATTTCTAATCTCCAATTCAACGGAAATTTGTTCGGACGTGTACACTTCAGTGTGCAACGCCGTGAAAAGTTATGGCTCTTATCTTCATCGAGGTATGATATATGGCTGACCGCGTATGTGTATTTGTGTTGCACCCATAATATAGTTTAACCATATTATTTCATCGTGGCATCGTGAAAATGTCACGCGGTACAAAGCCGAGGAAACTGGTACAAAACTAATATTACATCGCAACCGTGAAACGTCATCTTTTATCACTATTATCTGTCCTTGTTATTGCGTATATATGCAAGACATTTGCAGCCGTTTATTATAGGCATAAAATCTAAATTTGAAATTATAAAAGTTTGTTGTAATATCTTCATTGTGCATTTCTTCCTGCCATATGAAAAATATGTAGGAATCCTACGAGAGAGCTACATACAATTCTTTAAAACGACACATTTCGTAGGGAAATTTCATATACTTTATGCATGTTTAAACGCGTACAAACGCGCTTTTCGCAGAAATCGCGGTGTGTATTCGCATGAGAGCACGACATATTGGTTCTGATTGAACCTCGACTCGGTTCAACTGCTTTGGGCTGTGCTGGACAAGCACGAGGCAGATGAAAACGTGAATACAACAAAATGAAGGGAGAATCTAGCTAGCGACGAGGATTGGATGACAGAAATAACAGCTAGAGCATCACTTTTGACAAATCCACGCGCGCAATATTGTCTCACAATGAAAATGCAGTTTCATTTAATATTCAATTTATAATAAGTTATGATTAAAAAAACAAAAATATTAATAAAGAAATAAAGAAGAGAAGAAAAATACGCGTTATTATTTTTCTGATTTTTGAAATAAATTTTCTCGAGAACAAACTCTCTCGTATAAAAAATTTTATTTCGCATTTGTGACATATATATATATATTTTTTTTTTAAATGTAAGATCATCATCCTTCCTGGTTTTACCACCATTTACGGGACGTCATGTACATCGAGATTGAAATATCCTGAATGTCTGAATTTGCACTGCGTTCCACTTTTTTTTATCTGATAGAAGATTGTACACGATAACGCAATTAAAAGAACAGCGCGCAAATAAAACAATAAAAGATTTTGCATAGCGCACGGAGAGACAAAAGGACGGATATTTATAACTCGCGAATAACCGGTTCTCGTAATTACAGCATAAAAAAATCGACCAGCCGATTTTGAAGCATGGAACCGACTATATAAGCGCGATTGCGGGGCTGTAATCAAGTCCAGATGGGTCGCACTGATTGACAATTTTCCACAGTCCTCTACTCTTAACCGACCTCTTTCGCCGCCCCTACGTTACGCGCCACTTCAATAGTCCGAATTCGCGGATATCGCTTCTAAAGCAGCCTTCAAACTGATGACCACAATCACTTGCATATTACTGATGATACCGTAATCGGCGAACACATATTTTTTACAAAAAATAATATAATTTAATATTATAGTTAAATATTATCTTTGTACTGATTTAGATTGACATCATCTATGTCAAATAAATCTTTCCACTCCGATAAAAAATGAACTATGGTAGCATAATTAATTAATGAGTTTGGTTTTGTGATTGAAAATATCGACTGTCGTACATTCGTATACCAGATTAAAGTTGAAGTATCGGTGTGAATGATTACCAATTACCGAGCGAATAAGCCGCTCGCATCGGCAGACAGAATGGCAAATGGATCTGATCAGGACACGTCGTTAATAGAGTCGAGAGCTCTGCGAGAGAAAAAGAGAAAAAGTGGTCGTGGGAAAGGGATATCATTGGCAAATCGAAATATTTTCTAGCAGTATTTATAGCGAGCAACGACTTCACTTTCAATAACAATAAATACATTTTTGATTTGAATGGCGATTGTTCATTTAACATATTGGCCTCTGCGGGAAGAGAAGGGACAGGAATTATGCATCCTTTGCTAATTAATTATTATACTATTTTGCAATTAATTTTTGAGCAGGCGCTTATATACCGCTCACATTTATCTCATTTTCTCGCGTTCATTGTTCTACAAATTGACGGTGACCTCGTTCCAACCTTTCAAACTTTGCCATCTTAAAGCACACGATGTGCGCATTCTACCGACAATGGCGAGTAACAATAGATGGTCGGATTAAAATGCAAATTAGTCCATAAGTCAAGACATTATATAATTGTTAGCTGTGCTGGCTGGCGGTTATTGTCATGGCAATAAACTTTCAAGATTTAAGGTGTCAGCGAGCAGTATCCAAGCGGTATATATACGCTTGTACTTAAAAGATTACATACGTATATTTGGTATCGCAAACCTTCGCCTCTCTCTATATCGCGGAACTTATAACTACTTGAGAGAATTGTATCTATTTCAAAAATTTCAATCGACCGAAAAAATATCGTTAACCGACTCTGTAAAGATTATAAGATAAATGTTACACACTAATAATACGTTATTTCAATATTCATCTTTTTAGATAAAATGTCTTTCTTTATTTAGATTTCTCGGTTAGTTCCGTGAAAGAAATTTAATTATAACTAAATATGGTAGAACAATTTAGTTACTAACTTACGGAAATACACCGAGTAAAAGCATTATATATTTATTATTCTTCTTTTTTTTTTCAGAGTGTGCGCTAAAAGAGAAGAGCTTAGAACCACCTGTCTCATTCGACTTGTGCGAGTACTACCCTGAGCATTACCTCCCGCGGGTAATTAACATAAAAGCGATAACGCGAGAGTGCTCTGGAAGTAGCGACGACAGCCGGCATCTTTGAAAGAGATCGTTTGTATTAAAAAAAATACGTTTGAAGTAATTTGCGAAAAACTCTCGCGAATAACAGTGAAATATTTTATTATGTACAAATCCACTTTGAATACATATATCCCTCGATGTTATTAATGCGTATTAACTTCTTTAATTCTATGTAAAAACTTTCATAATTTCACAACAAACTGTACATATAATTAAAATAATGTACACATACATAATGTAGTTCTTTAATTAATTATATATTTGAATAATTATTATAAATGCATTAATTAATTATGTATTCATATTAATGTTGTGCTAGAAAATGCGTGGAAGCAGACAATAATAATCATTTTATGACATCACATCGTTATAATCATGTTAATATGTATGCGTATTAGATTACTTTCTCAGGAGATCAAAGGTCAGGGTGACGATGTTCCCGATATATCCGCAGTTATGTACTCGTCAGTTATTGTTCCCCAGTTAATAGTTAAGACTACAAACACTTGCGTCTGTCAAGAGATACGTCCGTGCTTAACATGAATTAATTATGTCGCGATTACATAATTATACGTCGAGTTTTTATAATGAAAATATAAATGCATTTTTCCATAAAAAAAAATGTATATATACAATTATATTAAGAATATTATATAATTTTTCATAAGAGACAATATACTTTTCCACTACAGCACTGCATGCCAAATAATTTCGTCGTATAGTCTTTAACGAGCTTCAGTTTCGATTGCACTTTGCAACTCAACATACATATTACGCATATATTATCTTATTTCTTGATTTAGACTTAAAATATGCGATCACTATACATTATAATTGTATTATGTACGTAGGTAAAAGTTTACTTTAAAGCTCAGAATTGTAAAGAAAATATTTTTATCATTTTTTTTTCAATATTTTCAATTCTTCGATATTCACACAAAGTGCCCTTACTCGAATGTAATTAGTGCATGAATGTATAAGAATAATTGAATAACGCATTCTTCACGATGTTTCCGTAAAAGGCTACTCGTGATTTTGTAATAATTACTGTATGTACAGTGCCTATTTTCGGATCGTGCTTCACGATGGCTGTTGAGAATGCAGCCACGTGTAATTGCGAGCACTGTGACGAGAAAAAAGTGATCGGTTTGGGAGAGGAGACGACTACTCACGTGAGGGAGGTCATATATGAGGAGGACAGCGATAATGATGGTAATCGGACAATTTGCGCCAGGAATCGTGATTTTAACGATCGCACTTTCCCAAGTGTCTGTCACATGTTATGTTACAATCATTGTACTAGATATCGCATGGTGGCAGATAAGAGAAATGACGTAAAAAAGTATGTCGTAATTGCGTATAGATCAAGTAAGTATTTGAAAAATTGACTTTTATATTTTTCTCTTTTTCACATGTGTAGTATTTTGACAATTTTAATTCAATCAATTTAATTGTAAAACAATTTCTATATAATTAGTCATAATTAATAATTTTTTTATATTAGTCAATATTAATCATAATTAATAATTTTTTCTTTTAGTAATGTCTAATTGTAATATAATTGTGATAAATTATATTTATTACAATTACACAAATTATTACAAAAAAAAAAATTAATTATATATAATTAATATAACTATAAATTTTATACAGATTATTACAAATTGAAAGATGGATTGTGCTGAGGATCATATAACTGAAAGGCTTGATATACATATATGATCATTACAAAAAATTGAGCAGCACATGTTTTTGCAAATTTATATTGTATATATATCAATGTAAAAGAATATATATGTATGTATCTAAATAATTTTATTAGCCAATAGCTGGATGATTTATTTTTCAGATATAAGATGCGCTCTGTTTGACGTCAGAAAAATCTCAAAGCATTCGATTGGCCAATTGCAACAAAAAAATTTTTGCCCTTTTCGTTCTGATTGGTGACTCGAACGCTTCGAAATGTTCGTAGCGTCAAAGTGCGCCCATAAATATCTTGAGATTCTTAGACATAGTTTCCGAAATAGCCGCTATAGTGCGCTGTAAATATTATGCTTTCCTGTGATCAAAATTCCTCTAAATAGATTGAAATACAGTGAAGCTACGAGTGAAAAGCATACTTACCTGGCGTAGAGGCTACCGTGATCAACAAGGCGGTTCCTCCAGGGAGAGGCCTTTTACCATTGCACTACGGTTTGAGGCTGACCCCTGCGAATGTCCCTAATGTGGATATCTCGGACGTATAATTTTTGATAGCCGGGACTGCGTTCGCGCTCTCCCGTATAATATATTCACAAAAATAATGTATAATTGTAATAAGTAAAAATCTATTTTCGAAGTTTGAATATGCTGTATATTATGATAAACATATATGTATCACGATACATGGCATATTTTTTAAATTTTTTAATTGATCTTCTATATATTATTAATTTATAATAATTATACGCGTATTTTAAAAATGTATTTATATTTTCATGATAGAGACTCGACGTATCATTATGTAGTAGATTATATCGCGATATAATTAATATCATGTTAAGAGGAAACACATCTTTTGATGGACGCAAATGTTTGTAATCTTACTGATTAACTGGGGAACCAACATGCTGATAGAGCTTACAATTAATGTGCCGATGACGGGAATATCGATACACTAAGTACTAATTTTCTCAGAAAGAAATTTAATACGCATAATTAGCATCATTATTATGATAAAATATTATAAAAATAATAATTATTATCGCTTGCTTCCACGTATTTTCTAATACAATAAATATAACATACCTAAATATATAATTAATTAAAGAAATTAATCTTTGCTATTGCACTAAATTTTCGCCGTACATATTTAAAGATTGAAATAGTGTAAATGTATGCTGTAATAATACACATTTGACAAACTTCAAAACTTACATACATACATAAAACTTATGTTTTAATTAAAAAATTAATCTTGAAATATTTAATTGAATTAAAATTTGATTTAGATATTTAATTTGCCTCGATATTAATAATATCAAAAAGAATAATAAAAAACTAATATAATAAAACTAAATTAATATAACTAATTTGAGAAAACATAACTTTCACATCAGAGAATCATTTGATCTAATTAGAAATACGATAAAAGAGAAGAGAAGGGAAGGAGGAAAAAGAGAGAAGAGAGTTAAAGTAAATAAAAAGTTTTAATAATCTATCCTAGAAACACACGCGCGATATATATAGAAATTATTGCGAACTATATTTTTCTGATACGTGTCCAATGTATTTATTTACATTATTTAACTTAATATTATACTGTAAAATACCATATTTTTAAATTGTAATCAAACTTTTTACTTGATCAAGATTTTTAATTATTCCGTTAAGCTATCTTTTTGAAAATGTAATTGAAATATTTTACACTAGGCTGCGCAAGTTTTGGTAAAGTTTCTCGTATTCAAAATCTCATACAGTTAGGTATAAAACTCCTTGAGCGAGCGCGAAAAACATACTTACCTGGTGTTGAGATTACCGTGATCAACAAGGCGGTTCCTCCAGAGAGAGGCCTTTATCATTGCACTACGGTTTAGGGCTGACTTCTGTGAATATCCCTAACGTGGATATGTCGAACACATAATTTTTGGTAGTCGGGACTGCGTTCGCGCTGTCCCGCATAATTTATTTCCAAAAATAATATCCTGCAACAAAATAAATTTTATTTCAAATCTGTAATTAAGACGGATTTTGTTTTATAATTTTTGTAATGCCGTGTATTTTGATACACATATCTGTGTGTATATCAGAATACATGGTATTTCTGTGATTCTTGAAATATTTTCTGCATTACATAGCACACATAACATTATAAGCAGAATTGTATCCCAAGCTTTCTGGCATGTTAACATTCACACACACACACGTTAGCTATATTTTAAATATAAATAAATTACGTAAAAACAGGAAATTTTATTTGTTCCGTAAAATATTTTACTGTTTAAAATATCTTTTTTTTTTAGAATGCCGTGCATGTATTATTTACTGAAATTTTCGGATAAGCATTAAACAAAGAGGTTTAGTAATAAATAATCGACCCAGTAATCAATATATTAGGAAGTTATTCAAGAATTAAATCGCAATCTAATGAAATATTGATTCGATAGTTATAAATTTACGTAGCGTATTGCGGTTCCATTATTTTCACCGTGATTTCCGCGATTTCCTCAATTTCGTCGTCGTCTATGTCGCGATTATGTTAAGCTGTTAAGCCATTCGAATTTCTATTTGCACTTCAATTTCTCTTTTTTGTCGCGTTTAACGAGGCTGGCAATCGAGAAGTTACGATGCGTAAAAAATCAGGCGTAGCAGAGCGCAAATAATACTCTCCAATTAAACGACATGGGGAACCACATGAGAGTTTGAAGGGGAGAAAGAGAGGAAATGTCGGACATTTCCGTATGTTGGACGCTCGAAATGCACAGAAAGTTAACAGTGGCTGATGCAAGAAAGGGGGAGGAAGGGGAGAGGTCCGTGGGGGACGAAGGAAAGGAATTAACCAGACGCTGAGTCCTCTCTCGCAAATTGAGTTGCACGGAGCCGGAATTTAAACATTCAAATTAACCTATTTAGCAAGTCAAAGAGGCTAATGTGTGCGCGCCGGTTTCGCATGCCCCCCGCAAATCCTAATATTCAATCGATATTGCCTTGTATCTTGCCCATCGACCGCAGGCTCCCGCCTGCTGCGTTTTTTTCCCCTTTTATATCGGTAGCTGTTCGCTTCTCTAGCGATAAACAAAAAAATAAAGCATAAACGCGCCCCTTTCCCTTTTCCCTTTCGGAGGTGGTTACATCGAGAGATAGATTTTCCCCCTTTTTTTTTCTTTTTTTTGTTTCGTCAAATTGATGCAATACTCGTGAGAGTGAGTAAGAAGAGAGCGCGGACATATATTATATTTATTACTCGATTGTGAGCTGCGACTTTGTGACATCAGCTTGTTCCGTGGTGATGTTTTCAAACGTTCCAATTAATTCTTCCCTCGCGAAGCGGGCATTGTTTTGCGCCAGATAAACGCGAAAGATTGTCCACCGACCGATACGCAACGCGGTGTGGTAACGCGCGTAAACAAAGGGTGTTATACACGATGCACGACGCATGTTGCTCGCATGACATGCATGGAAAAAAAATCGCTCGGCTTTCCCGACGGAAATTGATCCTCCGGTACGAGATTCTCCGATTATTTTCTACGTTTCTACGGCTATGCTCGTTACAGTAACGTCAACACAAACTATACCTCTGAGTACAATTATAATTTTATAGAAATAAATTTTGAAAGGATATATTTTATCCTGCTAATAACATCATTTCCTCACAAACGACCGTTGGAATATCATCCCTCGCCCAGTTTCCTTTCGTATTCTTCTTCTTCTTCTGAGACTGCCGGCCTCGAGTTCTGGACGTTCCAGTAAAGTTTAATAATATTGCATTTCATCACGTGTTATCGAGAAAACGATATTGTATAATAGTAATATAAATAGTAAATTTTTGATAATAGTTTCGCTTCCTTTTCAGCACAATTGACTGGTCAGCGTTCCTTTTTTCAAAAAGGGTAAATTATAGCCAGCGTGAAATAAGCTGTCAGAATATTATACGCACACATACATCGCCCACACACGTGCATACATTATATATACGTATATATGTATGTATGTATGTCTGTACGAATGACAACAAGGCGACCTCGCACACACGAGGTATATACACATACTACTACGTCACACATTCCTAAAGTACTACGTAAATACGCAAGTACAACAAATGCCGAATTTTGTTTACGTATCGTGGCCTTGTTATTACTCGCGCGACGAGCTTCGAGCGGGCTGGTCGTATTATTCCTCGATCGTGAAAAGTACCGGAATAAAATACGCGAGATTATAGTTTATTACAGTTAACAATTATATAGTCTCACGCAATTAATTAATTTCCGCGATCAACAACTTGTAAGCGCATCGAGGCAACGATTATTAAAAACAATATTTCACGATTTGTACATTTCAATAGAAATCGAAACGAGATGAGAGATAGGAATTTAAATTATCATTTTATTGCGATTTAAAATAACTATTTCTTGAGTGCTTGGATTAAAATATACTTGCATCGCGCTTTTACTTTTTCACCAATTCGAATATTATTAGACTGCTATTTTTTCTAATCGAGAGCACGGAGTAAT
The DNA here is from genome assembly GCF_003651465.1 of Formica exsecta. Classification (NCBI taxonomy): domain Eukaryota; kingdom Metazoa; phylum Arthropoda; class Insecta; order Hymenoptera; family Formicidae; genus Formica; species Formica exsecta. The sequence continues at coordinate 5,045,341 of NW_021849297.1, read as the reverse complement.
AAAAATCATTTAATATCTCAAGTAATATTGTTACATACTGTTTATTAATTATGTATTTTTCGCAGGATGTATTTAAAATAAATCGTAATTTCGGCGATCGTATTTTTTACGTATTCTCTATTACTACAATAAATCTCTGTTAGTACAATAATGCGTAGTACAATAATTAATGTGTGTGTGTTAAAAGTGTTATGCAAAGTGTAGAACTGTTGTCACATTATGTTGAATAATACGCGCGTGCAATCGTAATTAAACATGTTTTCGGGAATAAATGCCATAAAGAAGCATCAAGGAATGGACGAGAGAGGAGGAGCAGGCCCGGGGAGGCATCAGGTGACGGCAGAGCTATCGTAGGGTAATTTATATAATTAATTTATTATTTGTTACTTGTAAAATTAATTGCTCCTTTATTACTGCGAAAATTATCGACTTTATATTATTATATATATATATATATGTATAC
>NW_021849297.1:4978793-5038183 GCF_003651465.1 Formica exsecta | reverse complement strand
AATTATATATATAAATATATAAAAAAATTAGATTTTTATTTGTCATATTTTACATAAAAGTTCATATTTAAAAGACTATTTTTTAAAGCTATGTAATTTTTTTATTAAAGATGTTTTTAAGGATCAAATAAAAAAGTGTAATTGTGCAAAATAATTATTTTTGTGGACATTGGATTTATAATTTAAATATATTTTTCAGAGATCAACGTCTTGTGTACTACAATTCTGCCGTTGCACATCATACCGGGGTAAGTATTAAATTATTTTTTATTTTATATATTTCAAAGTAATATATAAGATAATTTGTGCAAATATATATATATTGTATACAAAATTTTATATATCTATATATAATTATTTAATATGCATTATTACTGTGTAGAATGTTTTATCTCGCGCATAAAAGATTCTCGTTTCTGCAGAGATACTAATTTTCGCAATTTACATTCTCCTTAAACATATATTTTATATGAAAGCGACTTACGCTTTTCAGTCTGCTTGTGAAAGATATTTCAAAGTTCCTTTTTCTGTCGTCGAATTAAACAGCTCAGTAAACCGAACTGCCTCAGCCTTTAAGATGGGCAGGAAGTCAGATGGTTTCGATATATTTATGTACTCGCATCTCATTCGTATATTTATGCGTGACTATGTATATGCTAGTCCTCAAAGGGGTCGACGTGATCGTTTCGTAGAGAGCCAATAAATATTGGTAGGACGGAATCCAATAGAATCCTTTCTCCGGAATCATACGGATGCTTGCTTCACCTGATTTCGAGTAGCAGCTACAAATTTCCAAAGAACATTCGTCGCCTTTGAAATATAAAGAAAAACGTTATGCGAAATTCACCGGGAATGCGCCGGAAAAGAATACTATTATAGAGTATAACTAAAAATGTGTTAGTAGAATTATTCAAATTTTATTTAAATTATTACATCTACGTTCACATTTATAATACTTGGAGAATTATTCCTGCATTTTCGCACGATCCTATCAACTCTCATGCCGTATTCTGTCTTTTTCGTCCCGAATCGCGCTCAATTTGCAATCTCGTGTAAGTCTTTGCATCTACTGAAAAAATGACAGCCACTTAAGTGAGCGTAAAGAACGACCTAGTTCGATTTGACTGTGTGTGACGCGTTGTGTGCAGCGAATTTTACATACGCCAACGCATAACGTCGTTCCTCGTCGTCGTATTGTTTGGTAGGGTTCGAGAGAACGCGACCAGCGCTCTACTTGGTTGGCTTCACTTATTCTTACTTACAGTATTCGCACGTCGCATTTCCACCTCTCCCTTTAAAGGGGCGACTGAACATTTGTCTGGCTTGCCACGCAACTAACTATGCCGCCACGAGCGAAATCTGCCACGGCGGAATCGTTTCTAACTGATGTCGAATGATTACTCAACCCTCTTTTCTCTCGCCCCATTGTTCCACTATTGTCGCGTTGATACCGATAGTTCGTTCCTAAGACGTCGGTCCGATTCCATTTCTCGATTCCGTAGGGGCTGTGTTTAAATGCGATCAAGACAAAAGATTTTTTTCTTTTTACTAATATTACTTTGATTGCAGAAAAAAAATTCTTTTAATAGATAAATCTCCCCGAAGATCTATATCAAATATTTGAATACATCAATTAAATGTGCTTGTTAAAAGAATCTGAGATTTTCTTAATAAATCTTTGTACTACACTACATTATATATTTATAAAAAATTTAATTACTTTTTTCACGAAGGAAAAATATTTTCTTTTAAGGAGCTAAGTTTTTCTGAAGAGTTATGTTAGCTATACAAATATATCAATTCGATTGTTAAAAGACTGCAATTTATTTCTATTTCTAAATAAATTTTTATACTTATATGATATAATTATATAATATATGAGATGTGTGCTTATGAAAAGTTTAAAAAATTTAAATAAACAGAAAAAAAGCGACAATAAAACAGAAAGTAAATTATGTATAGAAATATTTTAAAGTTGCACACATAAAATTGTATCGTATAGCAAAATGGATCAAATATTGCATTGACGATCGATCTGAAATTCGCGTCCTATGCAAAATGTAACGTTGAAAATTTTGTGCTACATTTATTACGTCATTATGCAATCAGAAGCAATAAAGACGCAACGATCTGTAGTCAGAAAATCATCAGATTGGCAATCGCTACGACCAGGAGCAAACTCGGAGAGCACGACGCTAATGTTTCTTTTCCATGAACCGAACAAACTATGCTCGTAAAGGCGACTGATTGACGTAGCGGCTCGTAGGCACGAGAATTGCTCGTCCCGACGAGCTCGTACGAGCCGCATCATAATGGAAACTTCGCGATCGCGTGCGTCAAAACGACTTTGTGCTACGGCGTTTGTCGTTGGCGACATGGTCACTGGCGTTTGCTCGCACATTCTCAGGGACATTACCGTAAAATATTCGTGCGAAAGCTGATTTGTAGATTTCGATGAACGTCATCATTCAACGGGCGAGTAAAGAAAATCGTAAAGAAAACAATTTCTGATTAAATTTTTTCTTTTTATGAAAAAAGATTATTATTTTTAATTTTCTCTACCAAAATCGAAGAAAAAGAAAAAGAAGAACGATAAAAAAAAAAGATTAAAATGATATTTTACAACTTATATAATATCTGGTGTATCATAAAAATTTTCTGTCAGACGTGTTACACCATTCTATCGCGACATTTATTATGTGTTTTATAGAATAACTCATAATATAAAGCATCTTTTTTTTATACTCTCATTGATTATAAATTTATGTCTTTAAAGTTATATTGAAGCTTAGTAAGATCCTAAAAGCTTTAATAGCTCGTAACAATAAGTCAGCTGACGCGGGAATATCGATAACTAATGAAAAATGACAGGGCTGATACGTGATGATTGCTCCGATAATTTTTAATTACCAGCTATAACAAATAAAGTGAGAAGATAAAAAACTGACGGATATATGCTTTATTTTATCATAAAATTTCTAATTCACGTATTGTCAGAAAAGCGAATATTCTTTTCCATTTTTTTTTTTTTATATTCACGATTTTAACATAACACTTTTATGTATCATTATTATTTAATTATGAGTTATTTAATTAAACGATGTTTAATCGTTTTATATTCATATATTGTATTATATGGTTGCATTCATTAGATTAGCTTAATATTTAATTCTATTATATATTATTATGCTACGTATTTAAATGTGTTTTGCCCATTTAAATGTGTCATGGTTCATGAAAAACAAGTGTCAAATAGCTTGAACTTAAGCGAACTATCTTATATTATTTTAACAATATTAAAATATTTTAATATTAAGAGGCCGATATTACATTTGTCGTACGACAAACTTTTTAAGCATATTGATTGGCTGCAAAATAGAAACTTTCTTGAGTCTCTAGAAATTAGCCAATCAGTGTGCTTAAAAAGTTTGTCGTACGACAAATGTAATATCGGCCTAATACCTTGATAAAACGACGCGCCGCTAGGGAATTCTACAACACGTGAAGTTGTCACGAGTCCGAACACTCGTGACCAAATTCCGAAACTGCCGCTCACTTTGCATCGCATATCGTCAGTGCACAGCCATAACGGAACTGCTTCTCGTCGTTGTGTCTTTTCGTTCGTTTCGAGTGAATTTCGCGTACAAACGAGTATCGGGTTAAATATTTTGAATGCCATTCAGTATCTAAAGCACCGAGGAACATTAAGGAGCATCGGGATATGTAACAAATCGAGACAAGAGATTGCTCACTCGGCTATGATATTCGTATAACATGAGTTCTCTCTCTCTCTTTCTCTTTCTCTCTCTCTCTGTTCCAATACGCGACGCGCGAAGTTGTCGCGAGCACACGTGACCAAATTCCTGCGGCTCACTTTGCGTCGTATATCGTCAGTGCACAGTCGCAACGCAACTGCCTCTCGTCGTCGCGTCTTTTCGTTTGTTTCGAGTGAATTTCGCGTACAAACGAGTGTCGGGAGTGCCGAATTTCGCGGATGATTGTCTTTCGTAATCGACGTACATCGCTTCGCGCTCCGTTCGATTACCGTCTTGAAGCGATACATTTTTTTAATACTCGCTTTCGTGTAGATCGCGGCACTCGTTCGATCGAATTAGTGTGTGTTTTGAATGGCATCCAATATCCGAAGCATCGAGGAACATTGAGGAACATCGGGGTATGTAACATATCGAGACAAGAGATTGCTCACTCGGCTGATATTCGCGTGACGGTGAGTATGTGTTGTGTGTTCATATGTGCCATTCGCGCTATCAAATTACTCTTGTACTTTTCGAATATTTTCGTCCTGCAATACAGAACTTGTCCAGTGTAAAAACAAGAATATTCTATATTCTTTTTAATTTTGGATTTTCTATTAGCTGTATTAACAATAATAATTAAATTTTTTTTTAATTGTGCGATGAGCACTATTTATAAAAAAAGGCGAAAATATAAATGCGCGATAGACAATATATATAATTATTTTCAGACACTTTAATATATATAATATTTCATATATATAATTATTAAATTCATATATATATATATATATATATGCTATAATCGAATATAAACGAAATCAGATTGTCGGAATTGAACATCAATATGATTTATAATTCTTTGAAGATGATAGCATGAAATGTCAGAAAAATAGTTTTAGATAAAAAAGAAAAAAGATTATGCATTTTATTCAACATGCATTGACATATATATATATTTTTTCTGACATTTCATTCTATCATCTTTAAAGAATTATAAATCATATTGATATTCAATTTCGACAATCTGATTTTATTTATCGATGCAGTAAAATATTAACATATGACAACAAATCATCTGGACTAAATATATTTTCAAAATAATTAATAATAACATGTATGAAATATAATATTTTTAGTTTTATTCATAGCTCGTAATCAGTTATATGTAAAGATATTCGGATATTCATTCAATGCGATTTTTATATATAATAAAGAGAGATTAGATTCCCGCGTGAATAGTAATGATAGAATATGTTATCTTTTACTATATCAAGTTACGTTAATACTCGATCGCGTTTAAAATAACATGTTAATTTTTATTTCGCCGTGCCATCGATCTTTGTTAAGCAAATATAATGTAACATCAAAGTAAATCCCCTTGACGCTTCCAGAATGTCCACTTACACGCCATTCTTTGCGTGGGAATCTCTTTGTTTGTGTTTGCACCGCATGGCAAAGGGAACTCTTTCGAGATTTGAATGTTTTATCGCGTGGAGTGGTATCGATTCTGTTTCTATGTGACTGCTAGAGAAGATGTCTAGTGTCGGAGCGCAGAATTTAAATCATTTTGCGCTGCATCGCGCTACGCAAATATTCCACACTTATGTCTCTACATACGAAGGGGCTGCGCTTCAGCAAAGTAAATATAATTTAACTCGAATTATATAAATCTCGTGCTCTGCGCGTGCCAGGAAGAAGATATCTTTGAACTTGGAATTATAAAATCAGATTAATAAGTCAGTCTCGACATTCAGAATCGCTGCATTCGTGTTAATCTTTCGGTTTAAATTTTATCTTAATACATTGACATTTCGATTGATAATTCCTTAAAATTATTTAATCCATTTCAATTTTCTTTACGGATGTCATCCTTATATATTGTAGTATATATATCTCTTATTATTTCATTTTATATTATAATGTTCAATTTTATACGGTATTCTTTTCACACAGGTGTACACAAGAGAAAATATTCGATTCGAAAATATATCGATTTTAATGTCAATTTCAATAACAATCTTATTAGAAGTTAATTCAAGAAAATAATACAAATGTGTACATTTATATTTTTCCTGTTATATTATATTAATATTATAAATTCGCGGTATATATTAATCATATTCTTATCAACACATTGATTCTAAAAATAGGCCTGTTTTGTCCATCTTCCTATATTTTACTTTCCTATTTTTTCGCGTTATGATCTTAACTACGCGTTCACCTAATGTAGCAACGCGTGAAATAAGTCCGACTGTGAGACGAGGCTTAACGGCTCTCGTCCCGCCATAATCACCGAGAGATCTAAGTAAATCCAGGTATGTCAGCGTAACTTAAAGCAAAGCTAGCCACGCGCACACAGTCGGTCAGCTAGTCAGTCAGCCAGCCAGCTGGCCGGCCGGGAGCGTCGGCGCGAGTGACAGTGGTGCTCCGCGACGCTGGAGATTTCATCCCCCTCGCGTCCGCGTCGCGTCATGGCACGTCGAAGCGGGATGAACGACGCGATCGGCGCGGTGGGGATGAACGGCGCGATCGGCTCGGTGGGGTTGAACGACGTGCTACCCCCGCCGGTCTCGCTCGCGCGCGCGACGGGATGCGATAGTAGGGAGACGGGCTGGGTGGGGTTGACCGCCGTCCTCCCCCCGCCGGTCTCGCTCGCGCGCGCGACGGGATGCGATAGTAGGGAGAGGTAAAGAGGTGGGGAAGTGATTCGCCTCGTGCGCGGCGTCGGATATACGTAGTCTCGCGGCAGGTCGGGAGTTCAGTCTCGACGCGATAGCGATACTCTGGTGTCGCGTTATACGCGGGCGACCGACACGTGTACGACGAGAATCATGGGTGAGATACGTGCCGTGCTGTGCCCGCGCCGACGACAGGTGCCCCTTCTGGTAGTGACAACTCTGTTAGTGGGCGTGCGTGCGGAGCTAGTCGGTGAGTAAATAAAACATAAACGTGTTGTTTTTTATTTTGATCCCGCGTCGATCGTTCATCGAGTATTATCATCGTGCGTGCCGGAATCAACTAAATGACACCTGTACGCTGGAACTATTAATTATGCTGCTCGTTAAGCATGTATCATCGCATGTCATTCGCGAGAATTCGAAGACGACAGATTTCACATTCCTGTAAAATCTGTGAGAACATAATAAACATATTTTTCAATTTGCACGTGAGCAAATTGCATCTATAGTTCATTGATAAAGCGACAGTGCGATTAGAAACTACTTATTAGCATTTAGTAATTTGGATATAAAAAAATATTTAACAAATGTGGAGCATATTGAAAAAAAAAAAAAAAAATCATATACATTTGATTTTTTTTCTTTAGAACAAACTCTATAATATATAGACGAGTTTAATAAAAATTGTTATTGGATAGTCTGTAATTAAAATCAAAGGTTGAAAGGAGATTTTTGAATGGTTGTCGATTGCACTATCCCGAGCTGTGATTAAAAGCTAATGTAATCTTTCAAGTAAGAAATTTTAAAATTATTAAAGAGATTTTAAAGAGGATTTATGTCACTAATAATAAGACAAGTTTATAAAAGAGACATAGAAAGAGAGAAAGAGAGAGAGAGATTTCTAGTAATTATTCTTTTTATATGTAAATAAAATATTGATAATGCTGTACTCTTTTTATAATGTAACACAGCAGAAATTTTAAATCTGAGATAATATTTCAACCAGTATTAAAACTTGTGTAAACATCTTCATCAGTAAAATCAGAAGTTAACGCGGCGAACGATCGGTTTTTATACGTTAATTGCCGGATCTATAATCGCGAACGTTGGCGTGACAGGAATTTCGATATTTGGCTTGCGTTATGATTTTAACGCGTTTCGATTTGTCGCGCGAGGAAATCGTGCGACGAATAATTCATTTCATTGCATTTATCGAGCTCGGTTTTGCCACTTTTCAGTTTTGTTCATGACGTTTACGAGAGACAGAGAGTGATTTGATTTTACATTTTATTTTTAAATTATGAACACAGCTATCTGTGGTTACATGTTACATGTGCCGTTGTGTCATTGAATGGTATATGACATTTCTTTTCCCTCGCGAAATATTCGCGTATCTATCTGAATATTGTGATTAAACAAATGTATAATGATATGTTGACAACAATGTTGACAAGAATCATTAAAATAAGATTGTGCTATAGTATTTTAAACAGTTATAACTAAAACAATTAGAAATATAATCAGAAATCTTTTTCGTATATTGCATCAAGAAAGCAAATTGTGTAATGAAAAAAAGGTCAAGAAATAGAAATCTTCTTTCTCAAATGAAACATATTTTTAGATAAAATAACGACGACGAAATACGTTTATCGTAAAATTTTGAAAGTGCATCATTTAGTTTATATAACGTTTGGATGCTGCAAATTTTCTTTTCTGTTGCCTTATTGAAGAAATTTTCACTTGCCGATGTGTCACCGTGCAATTCTAGACGCGCTTTACAACATATATTTTCCTTTGCGGAAAAGACGTGTTTATATCGCTCGATTCCGTTTTATACGTACTTGACAGTTTCCGAAATTGTTCCATATTTGTGAAAATTATCTAGGCGAAATAGATTGTCCCCCGAATAAAAAATGCGATACACGAAGATTTATTTCTTAACAGTCTTTCAGTAGATGTATTCAGTAGATTAATTGTTGTTTTTTTAACATTGTTTATATTTTAATTTTGCAAGTGTTATTTATATTGCAGAAATTGTCTTCTGATATTAGCGTAAAATATAATTTTTATAAAATAACAGCACGCATCTTTTCGGGCGCGCTAAAAAATATCGGAAGGAAATAACGGAATAAGATTATTTGCGATTTATTTTTATAATCAGCATTTTTATTTAAATCGGATGGCATTTGTTCACTGAGTATTTTATTTACAAAATATGCGTTCTAATTTATTAATTAAGTGGTAAGGCAGTTGGCAATTAGCTCAATGTTAAACGCACACATTGTATTTTGGAACAAGAAAAGTTGCGCGAGAGAAAAGAATGTTTATGGGATGAGAAGCTCGAAGTTTGGTCGTAACATTATCGCGCTAATAAAGCACGCAAAATGCTTAATAGGTGTGTAAATTGAGTTGCGTCTTTATGAAATTATAAAAAAGTTGGCACGTGTAACAGGTGGTTTAGTGGCGATTGTTTTGCCCGATATTCGTAAGAGACGAATCGAAGTCCCACATAACTCTTCTGAATAATAATAGGATTACAGTAACGTCTTAATTATAGAGATCTTCTCGATTCGAATCATAACGAATCGAGATGAATTGATGCATAGCGACAATTCGATTATTACGCAAGATACTTTTTTCATTAACCTTGCTGAAATGATTTGTCCGTGATAATTTAAGCGTTAGAGTTTACAAAAATTTAAATAGTATTTGAATTATATTCTTATTACTCATGATGAATAATGAGGTGGATCTCGCATTTACGAAAAGGTCGCGTATAGAAGAATGGAAGTTTTATCCTTTTAAGGATAAATGATTCTTTCGTTAAATTCTCCCGCATTATATAATATCGGGCAATCAAAACGTTTTAAAAATGTCTCGAGTGTCGGTTTGTAAGACGAATCCGAGCGATCGTGTATTTCAATAACGCTTTCTCTGTTTCTTTTTCTCTCTCTCTCTCTCCATTAATAATGCTAGATAGAAAGTAACGGGTATTCGGATGGTTAATATTGTGAAGTGTAATTTATCGCGGGTACGCGACATGCTTTTCAAATATGAGATACGACGCATCATTTCTGACCGTTTTTCAAAGGGTTATTTATACTCAGGGCTCTCAGAATAACGTCGATGCACCAACGCTATGCTGCCATGATATTTTTGCCGCGTTGGTATGTAAATCACTTGTTATACAGTATGTTGCGAGCGCATTATCGATCTGCGACCAAGAATTTAGCTATTCATGTTCCACTAATTATTATTATCTTGGATCTCTCGCCTATTTTAATACCGCGACTAGGCAAGAGCGGAAATACGGAAGGAATAATGTAAAAATATATTATTACGCAGTGATTTATACACAAACGGATGCCAGCTTTCTGCGTGCGTTTTGTAAACGCATCTGTGCAACGTGAAGCGCTTTGTTATCACACTTTGGTTCGTTACTTTTCTGGGCAACTCGCTCGCCGTAATTTTGTAGTTCTCAGTGGGAAAACGTCTGGCAGTCTGTCGTCAAATTTAACCGTTTGCACAAACGTTTCCCATATTCGCGTTTGTAAAGGGGAAAAACTGAAAAAGCGGAAACGTAGTCGTATTTAAATTTTTGCATCAGTATTTAGAAGCTATCATAGCGCAGAGGTTACAATTAATGGATAAGTCGATATGCTGTTAAAATAGATACAATCTATTTTAATTTGGAGGCAGAAATAAGTATTAACTTATTCGTGCAATATCCTACAACATTTTACGACACGAGTTATTTTTGCGACTTATTTTTTATACTAGCACCTACATTTTTAGATTTATTAAAAAATACATTACATATATTATATATTTAAAAACAAGAACATATATATACATGTAAATATTTCATCTAAAACTAATTTAAAATATCTTTGTATTAAATCGATATTCTTCGCGATTGTTATCAATAATAACACTTTGTTTACTTAATATATATTGGATTTAGATCCACAAGAGAGAGAAAGAGAGAGAGAGAGAGGCAAAATTGAAAACATCAGTTTAAGAACCGACATAATTTCAATTGAAAGTCGAAATAGACAGATGCCGGATCCGCAAGTATCATCCAAATCCTTTGCCCATAAAATTGATCAAATTCTGAGATACGCCGCACTGGCAAACGCTTTGGATCCAATAAAGAGGATTAAGTGTACTGAGCTGTAAACACGGTGTGATTGAATTCTGGGGGCGCCGAGGAAATTCCTCCCCTATGCTTTCTTTCTCCGTACTTTCTCTGTTTCTCATTTCTTTCTCTCACTCTCTCGTTTGTTTTCTCTGTTTCTTCTCCGCTGCTTCACCCTTCTTTCGAGTGTTATAGTTTTCTCCTTTGTTTATGTGCCCTTTCACGGCCATGCAAGAAAACAAAATGGTCGTGCCAAGCTTGTTCCACTTTCATTACCGCGGAAAATGTCGCGACATTTATCTCCACGTAAATTGGACGTCCAAGATGGTCCACTGAGTTTTATGCGAATTTTCGTCTAATGGAGTGTGTGATTGCTCTCTGATATAAATTGTCAGATGTACAGGTGGAAGATCAACTTTCAAGACAAAAATTTTTGAATTTTGCAATTTATTTTATATACATATTTAATATTATTTAAAACACACTATATGAATAACTATGTTGTTTTATATTATTTTTGTTTCTGCTCTGATATCACAAAAATTTAAATATTATAGATTACAATGGCTTAACACATTATTTTACGTATTTTCTAGCAGCTAATAAATGTTGCATTATTTATTGGTGTTGTAATAATCCTCTTTCAGTAGAATGCATATTATTGCGAATTTTATATATTATTTAAGCTATGTTTCGCGTCTCAAATATCGTTCAATAATTTACGGGCAAAGTTTCGTACCCAATTAATTTGCTATTATCAAAAATATGTGACAAAAATAAATAATTATAACAAAATATGTATTTATAATAGTAAATATCAAATTTAACACGTTAAATAATTAATGTTCAATTTGTTAATTTGTAATAATTAAAAAAAGAGATTTTTTAATCTTATTCATTATTTAACGATTTTTGTTTAAAATTAGTAATTTTAAGTGTCAATCTTGTGATGTAAAATTTGATAAAATAACGTATTAAAATATGAAAATATGAAATAATTAATAAACGCGCTTATTCCAAGAATGCGTATGCAAACTTAACAATTAATACAATAATTAAATTAATTTGAAATATTGTACGTTTGTAATAATATCAGAAATTCTAAAAATACTTTGCACATATTGATTTTAATTTAAATTTATAAAATTATTTAATAATACAGTATATATTAAACGATAATTTAACAATGTGTATGTGCATATATTAACTTGGGGCTTTAGATGCGCGGCACACAATTATATAAATTTGCAGCAGCAGTATAGTTTTTCAATGGTATATGCACATAAAAGGCAAGATTTTTGTTCAAATTACAGTAATTAATAGGAAAATAAAATCAATAAATTCCTTTGCCATTTAAAATTTGAAAATAATCACTAGAATAAATTTATATGAATATTTTATAAATTATATAAAATATATGCGACGTATATGTACCTCGTTATTAATGTTTATTGCAAGATGCAGCTACGCGCATTTCGCGTTCTAGTTTCGATTCTCGACAAAATAATAATCATTTCGGACGATCGCATTTGCGGAGGAGATTTATAGGGAAAAGTTGCAATCGCAGACCGATACGTCACGTGATCTTTCTTCATAAACTTCGGCATTCTTTGCACGATTTCGTGAGTCGAATAAGCGGGTGTGCTAGAAAGAGAGCAATAGTTTTCAGTATAGGAACGATTGTCCTTAATCCTCCCCTTTCGTCTCCGCACCTACTCTCCCCATCATCGGCTATTACAAGGATTCTGTTAGCGGCGAAGTTTCGAAGTGGCAATTCCCGAAGGTACAATTATTTGCGGTACCCACTGACATCTCCGCTCCGCGCTGACTTGTTTCGAAGAATTGAAATTTTATTGAAACAGATTGCATCTGTTATATATATCGGGGAAATCGACGGGCGACAAACAATTCTCTCATCTTTGAATGCCATATAAAATCATGAACTTTGCTCTTTCACTACAATCTCTACAAATTTATGAGCCCCGTTTATCATTTAACAAAACTAATATCGGCCGGGTCGCTGTATCTCAATTGTTTTCCTGCAATGTTCCTGATTTCTTCTTTTTCTCTATATTGCGCATTACGACTCGATGACTTTTACAGCGTAGCGAGTTCTAGGTATCATAACAAACGGATAGAAATAGCACGGCACACAATACAAGTTTAATAAAATCGTCGAATATTCAGAAATAAATGAACAGGAATGATTTGGTTTGACAGCGCAATGGCACGTTACAGGATTTCGATCGCGTGCCGCGGTCTCTCCACCCGCGATCGATATCACTGCTGCTAGTTTTACAGCGAGAACTTGCGGATATTCAAATCTTGCGGGCTCATACTTCGCATTATACTCGCGAAAACGTAATCAGGCCAGTCGGAGACGCGAGACATATTTTTCATTTCACGCTATAAACGGCGACATTTCTGAATACCCAGAGATTCGCCGCGGCATGATTTCTCACTCCTTCCCCAAAGATTTCGTACGCGATTTGTTTTGAGCGAGATCTCTCGCGGGGGAGGAAACGAAAATGAAAAATTATTCGTAATTTGCCTTATTGTAGATGTATGGTAATGGAGAAATAGTGTGTCAAGTTAATGGACACACCGATGTATCTACTTTCCTTCAACTTTAATGGCGTTGGAATTTTTATTCACGGCAAAAAAAAAAAATAGATAAAATACGATAACCGCACTTAGATATAAATACGACGATACACTCATTTTATCTAGAAGCATCGAATTACTTCGGCAGTAATTTCAATCGAGATATTTCCACGCAACTGAACGGATACGTCGTTTACCGGTAACGAAGATAAAAATTGTTTATCGGAAATGCGAAAGAGCAAATATGTAATATAATTATCTCCTTTTTTTTCACGATAATAAGTGGCATATAGCGATTGCGATCTCGATGGTATTCAGTTTAGTGTGAACTATATCGAGGTGAAATTTCAGTCGCGCCGAGCGGGGATGATGGGTGGTGTATATCTGCGTGCCATACGACGAGCGACGTGTATTATATGACATGAATTAACGCGAACCATATGTCAATTTCGTAATAATTATTTGAATGGTAAACGATGCGATGCACGTTAATGGACATTGCTAACTAATATATTACTACGTTTCGCAAAACTGTTTCAAGTACTCTCGCGCAAGATTTTCTTTCCGTTCTTCGACGCAATTTTTTTTTTTCGAACAATCTTGACGCTCCATTTCTCTTCGTCCTTTTGCGTATTTAAATTCTTCCCGCATTACTTTTAACGGATGATGTTTATGCGCGATATTTATATTCTGAGAAACTTCTTAATAAAATTTCAGCAATTGCCAGACAGGATGCATCAATTAAGCTTAACTCTGATTTATTAAGACTTATTTACAACTGAGAATTACATATATATTTTGATTTATTTAAAATAGAGACAGACCTGCAAAAATAAGCCAGAGAGGGCGAGTTATTCAGTCGCGCACAAAAATGTCAGATTGCCGTCGATGGATGATTGCATGTTACAGATAGTTATCAGGCATGATTGCTCAGTGTGATAATGCAATCTGTACAGAAAATGAAAATAATTACCTTTATCGATATTACGCACGAGTCTATATTTACTGTGCAATCTAATTTGGCCAGATGCGCGAATTCGCCCTATTGTTGCTGATCGCAAACAAATTGCCTGCATTCAACCTCGATAATCTGATAAACGCTTTTTTCCCCTTTTTTACGTTTATTTATGTATTGTGTAACTAGCGATATTAGGTATATCTCTTTTGAAAATTCTACGTATGACATTAAAAAGCAGAGCTCTCTCTTGTTAATTATATCATATTCATACGAAACATAAAGATCAAAGATTTAAAATATCATAAGCATAAAATTGTGCTATATTTCTGTAGCAAATGATAATTTTCAAAGGTACGTGTTAATCGCAATATGATCAGTAATATCAGGCAAAATTCAGCCAAACCAATTGTTGTAAACTATCACGTAATTATTACGCGTAATTAAACAAGCTATTAATGGTATAATAAAGCTACGGAATTTGGTTGGTAAATAAATCACGCGTAAATCCGCAGATAGCTACAATGTCAAAATTTCTGTACATATATCGCGGCATAGGAATTGTTACAGTAATAATTAAAATTATATTTAAAATTATAAGTCGAAATAATACATGTGTACAAAACCATTATAAAGTTTATGTATTTTTTAAAACTCTTAAAACTTCTGTTTTCTTTTAAAGATAAAAATAACCTGCGAATTTTTTTAGGATGATAATTTAATTAAAGTGTAATAAATTGAACATCTTGAGACGAATGTTTATTATCTGTAGACTCGGTAAACAACGCTGGCTCTTCAATAATAGCTTGGATACAGGCTCTGAAATTTAACAAAGTGCGGCACATGTAATTCATTCTCCATGTAGTAGCAGCAGAGTTGAGTGATTTCGGCGTGTGCTCAGCGAGCGGCGAGAATAATTCATACGTAAAGCGTATAGCGGCGGGGAGAGTAGAACGTGTGTTTGACTATAAAATATGCCCTCCTGATATTGATGCCTCAGCATCAAGCGCGAGGGTTTTATGCGGCCCGCGAAGTATATATAACGCCGACGGAGTCTGATCAGACCGAAATATATAAAGCGGGGAGAGGTGCGGTATAAAATTTTACTCAGCGCAATGCAGACGCGGATAAAGTGTCTATAAGACCGCCGTATGCGCGTGATGTCTGATTTCTAGCGGATTCGCTAAGTCGTGATATAACGGAGATATCGATTTGTCGACGCCGGACAATACGATGTCGTTTTTATTTGACAGTTCGTGGTGAATCTGTCATTGCGCCTTCATGCCCTCAATTTTAATGAGTGACGACGTAGAAAAATAGAACGGAATTAAACATCGGTACTAGACTATACAATAGCTGAGAGATTTGATTTAAATTTTGAATATGATAGACAATTAAACGCGACGATAATTAATCGGTGTGAAGTTTATATGTACGATTTATCTTTAATAAATAAATAAAAGCTATGGAAATTTATGAGTTAACAATGCAGGAGTATGGCAGAAGTACGTTATACATTTCTAGTTCTTACGTTTCATATAGCAAAATGATGAGTGAAATGTATTACGCGTGTCTACTGTATAAAGATGTGCCAGATTTAGAATAGTGAGATATTCAAATATTGATTTAATAAGGATAAATTTCTTGACGCCCGTAAATCTAAATGTCTCTTTCACAGTATTTCTTATGAGAATTGAATTAGAGGTTTGTATAAAGTCTCAACGGGTGCAATAGATGTAAACAAGTTTGCGGGACAGAAAAAGTATGTATGAAGAAGGGATGGCAAAATCGTAAAAAAGTTTAGGTTATATAACGTAATATGCAATAAAAATCAAATTGTCTACTATCTGCCGTGGGGATAATTTCGATACGAAAAATTATAGACGGGAAGGCAGGATTTTATGCGATGTTTGGCAAAATCTCAACGAGCAATCCGAGTCAGAAATTGAGATGGGCGAAAAAAAGTGACTTCTCTCTTGACCTTATCAGAAGAATAAAAAGACTAAACGGAATACTATTATGATATAATGAATATTTATAATTGTCGTATGTTCTGTTTTGATTAAGAATAATATATTATTATATAAATTTTATCTATATCTTTTAAAAAAATATATTAACACCAGCTGCAATATACACTGGAGTCTCGTTACGTTTCATAATATTTGAATGAAATGTTATAAAATGCAACTATAGAAAGAGGAAGAAAGAGAGAGAGAGAGAGAGAGAGAGATATAGAGAGAGGGGGAGAGCGACGATACCTCAAGAAATTAATATTTAATTGTCAGGACGTGATCGATGTCGTGAAGTTGTATAAAGTTCTCAAGAGTCGGGATCGCACTTCAGGTAATTTAATTTTATCGCGGTCTAAAATTTTATCTTTCCGCGTGTCCGTGTCGATTTAACCGTATTAGTAAATTAAACTCCGAACTTCCTTTACGATTCCTTCGCTTTCCATTAATAAGAGTTCTCCATTATCGTGTTCGTCCGGCGTGTTGTTTGACTTGCTTTTATAAGACGATTTTTCATTCATCTCGATCTAAATGAACGCGTTTCTGCGCATATCACATGTTTCATGCGAAAAATTTTAATTTATTATGAGAAACGGCGAAATATCGAACGTGCAAAAACGTTTTGCAAAGAGATAAGGAATGCTTGAGGCACAAACCGCGTGTCCGATTTGTCAAGCCGCTTTTAACAATGGCATTCAAAAATTTAACGCGAACGGCGAAACAAAGTTTGCAATTGGATCACGCGCCTCTCGACTTCCATTAATGGACTTTTGTACTCCGGACTCCTAAACAGTTCTGATATCAGCCAGAGCCTGGGTGGCCAGAATGGGGGAGGAAAGGGAGAGGTAATCGTGCCAGACCGCATCTGCTAATACAGCCGGTGCATCGGGTTAAAGCAATTCCGCTAATCTAGACTGTCCGGCCCGATAACGCGAGGAAAGTGAAGCAATCGCGTGCGTTCCCGGCGCGCCGTTCCTAATCATTTTCCTCCGATAATCTGTAGAAAATCGTTAAATTATCGAGATGAGTTTCTTGACGGCTATCTCTCCTATTTTCACGGTCATCAATAATTTCGACGATCGATAGGTATTTCGTTAGCTTATCCATTTCGTTAGCTATATCCATTTCGAACGAGTTTTCACGAGAAAGCGCGAAATTATCTCGGCGAGGACGATGGTTTTAATAGAAAACTCATTTACAAAACTGGCGTAATAATGCCGCATGTCGGTACACAGAGGCATATAAATACTTAAGTGGAAACTGGTAGAAATGGATATTTCTTATGTAAGAGACGCGCGGCGTGACAGAGACTGAGAAGATGAGGCATCTCATCTCGTGTATACTTCATATCTCGCGGTAAATAACGCCTTGTATCATTTATTGTCGCCAGGCAAAGGTGAAACGGAAGTACTTGATTATGTTTGCCTCGGTATCAAAATGAAGTGCATCTCAGAGAAATAGAGAGAAAGAGAGAGCAAATTTCTCAACTTCTGTTTTATTGCTGTAAATTGAAACATCAGCTCGTATTCGCAACTTTGACGCTTTTCCACTTTCAAATCAACAATTTTGGCGAGAGCTTTTACGTTGTTTCATTAAATTTGCCTTTCTTCTGAATTGTGTATAATTTTTTAATATTTGTCGGAAGAGAATGTCTTCTCTTTGCGTTTTGTCTATAATCGTGTTCACACGTTATATTTACTTATAGCAATCATTTATATAGCAAATAAGAATTGACATCTTTCGTTATCTCGATTAACTTTATGCACGATTAAGCATATTTGCGATCAAAATACAATTTAATTGAAAAGGCGCGACTTATAGATTATTTACAGCATTAAAGCAATCAAATGCTAGTTTGTATTTATAATTTGGATGTCAATACGAAGAAAAAAAGCTTTTAATTTTAAAATACGACACGCGCGAGTAAAAAACTTTGTGCAAGCGCAACATTTCCTGGGGGATAAATTAATCTCTCGCCGTGAAAGTAGTTGACGCGAAAAAATGGAAAAGTACGTTTGCTAAAACTGCACGGACACAGAGTGCATCGACGGAAATTTTTTTCTTGATCCTGGATTTCGCAAAACTCCATTTACTATATTTATATCCGATCTTTTTGCCTGGGTAAAGATCGGTGATTGCTATCGTAATCGATATTCGCTTTACTTCATGTCAGGATACGTTACTTCCGGATGCAAAATATCCGCGCTCTACTTCTTCAAAACATGAAGAACTAGATTTTGCGATTACATTTATCGCGATGGAGATATGCAGCGCGTATAGACATCTATAATCTCTCTCGTGGTTCAGATGACGATTTCAGATAGCCTTTCCTGTGATGGGATACCGAGTATTGATCCGCCGGCTGAAATTTACCTTCAAGCTAACGTCGAACAAATCGAGACATTGTTATAGAACTTAGTTTACTATACTGATGATACAGTCGATTGTATTCGTGAAATGTTGTATTTTGCAAAGGAAAAATTAATATTTGAGTTAAGAATTAAAATCGCATTTGTTTGTTTTTTTTTTTGTAATTGGCAAATGTGAAAAGTTTCATTAACTTTATATATCAAGTATCAGCGGTTTGTCAAATATCTTTTCCATTTATGGTAAACATATATCGTAAAACGCAATATTTAGATAAGCTAATTAAAATTACGATCTTATAAAAAGATATATTATAAGCGTGTACAATCTTGTTTTTTTAATTGCAACGCAACATTTAAAAAGCAAATCAGAGAAATTAATTTATACATATACATATATACGGAATGTATTTGGTGAGATATTTAACGAAATATTTATTATCAATTTATTGCAATATGAAATGTATCTCGATGTATCAATCGGAATTTACTTCGGGTTTAACCTGGAACTCTGAAGCGCGGGTATTAAAGTTTGCAGTTTCAGACGAAAAGGATCGAGAAATTTTTAGGTAATGCTAAAAAGTAGACCTTTGCACAGAAATATAAAACGTAATTAAATCATATTTACATCTATTTATAGTAATGTTTTAAAAAGTTGGTATGTTCTTAGAAGCCTTTAATATTATTGGTATAAATTTATTAATTAATAAACCTAATAATTACTAAAAAATATTTTTTATTTATTCTTTATTAAGTCAATAGGCATTTACCAAATTTTATTGTAAAAATGATGGATTAATCGGAAACAAGACGCTATTTAATTAATACGAGTACGATAAAATGCAGATAAAATTTATACGGTTACAAATCCCGTGATAGTTGTTTCTAAATAAAAGAGAGAAATTAACATAATATATAACATGCCTGTAACGTAAGAAATTGAATTGAAATTTATATTTAACAATCCAACTGCGACTAACAATATCCTCGGAAAAATAATGTCTTTATTTACAATCGTAACAATGTATTCTGCTTAAAACAATGCTTGGGCGGGATGCTAAATTTAATAAAAAGTAACAAATGATTTTCTGGGCCGGCCCCTTACGAGCGTTAAATGTCACACAAGAGTCCACTAGAAACGATTCAGAGGTGGCACAGCAAATTTGCATACGGCGGGAACGGGCAGTCTATCTCCTTTGCTGAAAGTCTAGCGCGATACAGGCTGTCTTAAAAGAAATTTGAACTTCAATCAGAGTTTTTCGGCTTTAATACAATTCAATTTTATTAGAGTTATAAAAAAAAAGATAAAATTATATATATATATAAAACATTATTTTATATTTAAGATCTAAATATTATCACATACATATACATATATGTATATTGTTTAATCTCAATATATATAAAGTAATATTATTAAAGAGATATCTTCTCTCAAAAAGAGCCGGATCTTCTCTTTTATTATCTGATTTTATTTTCATTAAATGTTCAACCACCGAGATTTCAACTTGGAGTGTACGGTTTTTGATACAGATATATACGTGAATATAAAAGCTCTCGATCTACGAAGAAGGTCCAGAGAATTCGTTGACCGGCCATTCGCAGCCAGTTCATCCCCGATACTACTCGCCCTTGCGACCGAGAAGACGATGATTGGATCAGTTTTACGAACCCCTCTTGGGGATAAACAAGACGACGATCTCGCCCAGTACTTGGTGTGTATCGTGCCGTCGCACTCGCACTCTTGGATGCATGAATTTCGGATTTCTCGCTCTATACGATATTGCCGGCGCACACGATGGAACAATATTTATTCGTAGTTTTGCCCGACCCGGAGATCTTCTTTTGATCCTCACCCTTTTCGGTTTACTTGTTGGCGGTGAGTGATGATTCCGCAGGGTATTTTACATCGCTCGATTTGTTTTATTCGCCTGAGACCGAGCGGCCCGATTCAATTCCATACGAACCGCAGCCGGGCGACTTTTATTTTCTGTCTCTTCGTTCGTCATGATGGCAGGAATCGAAATTATTTGGACTTTTTTAATCTGTGAATTACCTTTTACGCGGAGAATTTTTTTTTAAATAGCTGCTTTTTTTTAACTTTTGTTGCCTTCATGTATACTTCTATTTTACACTTTCATGTACGTCACATTTTAATATTTTATGAAATTATGCGCGTCTTTTAAGCGTTAAAATTCCAAGTATCTCTCTCATTTCCTTGATTAATCTGATTAAATGATATTCATCTGTCAAGCGTGTATTTTCTTTGTCTGCGACCATCAACGACTCCGTGAGATACTTTGTATTTAAAATTGTCGTGGAGCGCTTCATCCAATTTCCTTTGCTTATTTCATCTGAATAGTCTCCGGCCAGATCCGATTCCATCAGCGATATTATTTCATCTGCCCTCGTTTTGGGCTTCATTTCTCTTGGTTTCATCCTAGTACAATACGTCGCGAGCGCAGTACGATTTAGGTATTATATCATGAAACTACACTGTACTAACATCACTCGAGAATATTGAATCCTGATTTACCGCAGACTGACTCGCCGGTCTGGAAATCCTGTTGTCGATTTACAATTTCGCTTGCACGTGATGAAATTCGTGAATTTATTAAACAACAATAATAACAAATGCATCGCGCAACACATTGTTGATCACGCACTATTTACATTAAATATAATTCTCATTCCTCGAGCGTGTTTGTGGGACATTTTTTAATAAAATGGATTGTAAGCCTTTATTTCATGTTTATGTGGTGAATTCTTTCTGAAAAGAATCGCTTTCTCCCAAACAAAACAGCCTTTCAATGTAAAAATCTAATTTCCATGAAGGCTTGTACAACGTTTTGCATTTTTTATTGCAGACCGTGTAATTTGTGAAATGTTTGCACGCGCGAGCCGATGCAAAATATTCGCGAAAGGGCAACGTGGTGTACACACAAAAAATGTGAAATGCAAAATACAAAAACTTTTGACTGGATGGTTCGCGCATTTTCCATCGCGCGAACGATCGGAGCAGGTCGCGCGATATTATTCAGCGAACTGGTTGTGGCGAGTTACGCATGTTATATTCGCTTATATGTATATAATTCATTTCTCATACATTTGCCAATGCATTTATCTATATAGCAATATTAAACTATATTTCGGAATCAATAAAAATAGTTGAATTTTTACAAGTACAAAAAATGGAAATTATTGTTCTAACTTGATATATGTATCTTTATATGATATGTTTGCATATTTTTTAATTTACATACTGATAATTTAGAGAGAATTGTTCTTATTTATTTTCGCTATATATGTACTCTCTATTAATGGAAAATTAAATGCAAAAGAAGAATGTGCAATACTGTATCTGCTAACTTTGAAACAATTCGTTATTTTTAGATTTTGCAGTACGCGTTAATAATCAGAGAGAAATTGATTCTAACCAATGATAGAACATGCTTAATATACATTAATGAGAACATGATTAAACTTTGTAAGATTTACTTAGTAACGCGTTTTTGTCAGTTTAATTGAGTACCGTTAATATTCCATTGTCACTTTGATGTAATATAGTCACTGTTGTAATTAATATTGGATTTATATTAGAGATATCTATTTAGGAAAACAAGATTTTCTCATATGCGAAATGAGCTCGTTGAGCGTTTGATGATTTATAGTAATCTGTGAAATGTGTTATTAACTATGTCGGGATAGATATGTCACCGTTTAATACTATATACTATGCAATGCTATATTCTATTTATTGGCATTTAATTTATCAGTTAACAAAAGCAATTGCCTATCCCGGTAATTAAATTCTGTCTGAATAATTGTAACGCCACTTTCCTTTATGACGCATTAGCTCCATGAATATCGAAATTCTCGTAATTTTAAATGTCACGTTACGAAATGGTTGCAATATAAATTAATGTTACAAAGAGACGACAACGCGTTAAAATTCTCAAGAATCAGAGAGCGTTTGAGATATACTTTTAATAGCACGCGTGATTAGAAATTCTGTTAAAAAAAATTTGCATTTCGATGTCATAATTTAGTCTCACACTCGGTTAGATATTAATATATATGTAAATTATATCGCGGTGTTTGCGAAAGTTATTCAACCAAATTATTAATTTCTTAACTTTTCTTGAGCTCCAAGTAACTTAAGCTTCGTACAAGCCGCACCTGTCATGAGTTTGAAACTCTCGAGAAAAATGCAGTGTACTATCAGAAAAACAAGATGCAATGTACACGGTGATATTGTATTTACAATCCGGAAAAGATCTGACATTTGCTGACTAATAATGTTCAGATGCAGCAAAAATTTCTACAATAACTTTATGAATCCTCTCTTAGAGGATTCAATTAGCAAATTAATGCGTAAAATTGGAGAACTCGTTAAACAGCAAATTCGCTTTTAATTACCTCTGCGAATATTAATGGAGAGTAACACTGAGCGCCGTTATATTGCATGCAATTAAAATGTCACGGATACTTTGTGCGTTAAAGCATCGTCATATGATAATGTATTAATAAACTTTAATTAATTAGCGTCATTAACATTACGATGATGGAAAAGCATTTATTGAAATAATTACTAAATTAATTTAACATTTCCGAAATATCAGGATTACTTGTGTGAACAATAATTTTTATATAATAATATTAGTAAAATGTGAAAAACTTCACAATTTACATAACTTTCAAAATATACATTATCTCGAAAAATAGCAAACAAATTAAAGATAATATATATTTTAAAAGTTATATAAAATGTAAAATTTTTTACATTTTACTAATATTTTTATATAGAAAGTATTATATATATATTATATGTGTGTGTGTATTTTTTAAAACCTATTTTATTTCATAATTAATTTTTATATATTGTTTATAATAGAAGAAAGTGTGAAAAGAACTACGTATATTGCTATTGCTATGAATAATGATAATAATGTTTATGTAGAGACGAAAATATCTCGAAAACTTGCTTATACTTTCGCATAGTTCGCCATCGACGAGATACGAAAGTTTAACAAAGTTTAACTAGCACTGTGCACCTTCGATATTTGCACATACAATATTATAATATCGGATTAAGCAAAGCAACGCGATTTGCCACATATAATATTGCTTATCGACGATATTACCAATTTATATTATGCTCTTATTTCTCAGCCAGAGAGAGAGAGAGAGAGAGAGAGAGAGAGAGGGAGAGAGATCATTTTATCATTCAAATTTTTGTAAATTAGCGACGAGTTTCAGTTAAACCCGTGTTTCATCGATTGTTTTTACGTAACATAGGATAAATCCGTACTTATATTAATACCAATATTTGTTTGTACATGAGCTTAATTTTCTATTATATATGTGCGTAATATTGAAATATCAAATAAACGCACGTGTCGGAAATATGAGAATGACAGACTATTTTCATCTGATCGCCTAATAATTTAATCGCACCTCGCGGCTGATGACCAGGCTGTCAATTGTGAATCATTTCCATGCGATGCATGAAACGTAACACGTGTCCAGTTCATTAGTTTACTGTAGAGATATTGAAGTATTTTACAATTCGATAGATAGTCGAGTGTTGATTCAATTGCCGATTTTGTTTAACGGCAAAATAAAACAGTTTTGACAAGTTCACAAGTTTGTGATTTTGTATTTTCTTTTCGTATGTGAATAGCTTTCTCTCTTTTTAAAGAAGATACAATATTCGTAATTGCTTTTTCTTAGTCTTTGTCCGCAATTTATAGATAAGCTTTCTGTTATTTTTTTAATTTGCAACTATACGCTATTTTTGCACTAATTTTGTATCGTATTTATATCGTTTTATTTTATTCTCTAATCGAAATGTCTCGATCTTTTTTAAGTAGATATAATTTAATCGGTTAGTTTCGGTTGTTGATCGGTTATTCGGATCCATTTCGTTTGAAAATATACATCATCGGACATACATAACTTTCTGTCTATGACATGATTACGTCGTTCATGAGGGACAATGAGATCGAGTCTCTCTTTCCTCCCCCTCCCTTTCTCTCGCCGCATCCCTGAAAACACGATATTCGAAAGCCGAATACTAATTTTCAGTAGATTGCTCTGGCTCGATTTAGCAGGCGATTCAACACCCGCGAGTACCGTGTCTACATTCCCGAATTCTCGCGTGGTAGGAGGCCGTAATGTCGGCAAAGGCAAGGGTAACGTGTATCCCGTGTGTACCGCTGCACTGTGCACATATACAGACCGCATTCTCGCGTCCCACTTCTTGCCAGCTTCCTCCTCCTTTCCGGAACGCGAAAGCCGCGCACAGCTTCACAAACATGCAATCTCTCTCGTTACTGTCCTTCGTGTGTTTCACGCGGCAGTACGGAACGCTCGAAGACCGAGTATCTTCGCAAAGTATTAATTAACTAATTTGCTCGTTTGCGCATTGTGCGCTCCAAAGATCTTAATGGATTTATCCCTTTCGATGTTCGGCGTACCGAGAGTTTTGCACTATGCTTGCCAAGCAAAGACGGCTATGAAGCGACAAGCTATATCGACATTCGACGAGAAATATAGGGTAAGCAAACCTATTTCGGAACAGCACCTATTTCGGAACACTTTGATTTTTCTTGCGTTAGCCGTCGCGTAATGTCGGATTTTGAAATGGGCGGGCGACAAAGAGCATCAAAGCTTTTTATCGTTCACTTCAAAATCCAACAATATGTGACGGCTAAAATATAATATAATTTAAGTAATAAATAAGAGAAAAAATAAGAACTTTTTCGTTTCACTTTACTTATTTCTTTACATTTATTTATTCATGTTGTCACTTCCTTAAAACATAAACATAAACTAAAGTAAACGGAATACAATAATCTCGCGTTGTCGCGTATTTATTTACAATCTTTTAATTTTACTTCTGGAGGATTTTAATTCACTCTCTTTTCTTAATTCCACGCTTTACAACTTTTATCTCATGGGACTTTTCGATAAACCTAATAATTTTAGTGTCCTCTTACCTTTTTTGTCGAATATTATTTTGTTTCCTTTTTTTCCGATTTTCTCCAAAACGAAGCGAAAATGAGCAAATCTCTAAAGGATTTTTTTTTTTTTTAATTTATCGATCCCCACACGCTCCCATTTTGACATTTAAATTCGGGACATCTTGTACAATCGGAAAGGAAATATAACAATAATGTTAAAATATCTTGAAAAGAATGAAATGTATGTCGAGTTTAAATAATAAATTTAAATTGAAAAATTAAGTGTCTTATCGATTCGTTTTGCCAACTCTTTTCTGTTATAATTCTCATTGTAATATAAATTCTACTTATATAATGAATAATTAAGTCCTAGACAAGATTGTTTAATGAATGATCAATGCGAATATCGTTTACAATATTAATCGAACAATTTTCTACATTTGTTATCCGCGAAATTTGTCTCATCTTTTTATACGAACTCACGCACTTTAATTTACCCTTTCAAATTGAGGCAACAATTGTTTATTCATGAAGAGTCCGCGACCTATTATGGGCAGACGTCGCTTTGTGGGATCTCACACAGCGTGCACACGTGCGTGCTGTGCAATTAGCGTAAGGTGCATGCAGTGTATTACGCCACGTGATACGCAACGGTCGCACATGAAACGCATGCGTACATGAAACTTAATTCTTTATCAAGTAGACACACACTCTCACTTCCCGATCAGGAGATAGCGACCCGACGAGCCGTGAAATTCGCCAGAACTGGCATCCCTCGAAGCATGAAATTTGTCCTCCGGTCTTTCGTACGTTAGCACTGCTGATACTCCGCCATACCGTGCCATTATGTGAACTTAATGAAGCGCAGTCATTGCAGACGATAATTGCGCCTAAAACTTTCAAGTAATTTTTCGTATTCTTTCAACCCTCTCGCCGTTAAACAATTGTGCGATGAGCTCAAGGTTAATTATAAGAATGGCAATTGTAATACTCGCGATAATTCATGTTCTTGATTGGTATATTCGTATATATATGTATATATCAGAAAGAGAGAAAGGCGAGGAATTAAATTCTCTCTGCAATAACATCAAGCACAAATTCCTCGCGCAAAATATAGTATTACAACTCGCACGTATGTCGCACGATAAACGGCGCGAAATTTTGTTGAAATTTTCGTTATTTATTTTCCGGAACTGTCTTATCCACTCAAATAAGAGTTCCAATAAGAGATTCTCCGTGAAAAACGACACTGGAATCTTCTCGTGAACTTTTTCTTAAATTTTTTTCTCAGTAGCTCTACGTGCGGGCTCGCGATGTAATTGTCGCGAGTTTTCGTTACATGCACGGGGTGGCACGAAAAGTGTAGGACGCGACATTGCGACGAGAGCGGTCATGCGAATGAAGAAGGAAAAGCGTGACGTAAATATTCGCAGACAATTATAATGTTGGGGATGCGACCCGGCATCTCCCTCCGCGTGTGTGCGAAATAGTCTTATAATTAAAAGATGTTACTCGAAGAGTGTTAATTAAACGTGGGGGCTGTCGTCTCTTTGTCGTGGCGGTTGAAGAAAGTGGTAGGGTTTATATAGGATGACTCACAGCGTGTTGATGAGGTAAAGAATTTTTTTTTCCCGAGTTAATTATGCGCGTTACACACGGTTCCTTTTTCTAGACGAGCGCTTCCGTTTGTTTTCGCTTCCTCGAAACTGCATGCCGGAACCGAAATTTGTATGCGAAAACAATTTAACATCGAATTACAATAATAATGTATTATTGTTATAATTAATTTACGGCATAAATAATACGCAGTTTTATATTACATAATACCAAATGCAATTTAACGATTTGTGATCTGCATTTTATCTGATAACACAAATTTGTAATTATCGTTATAATTTGCAAGCATATCAATTTGTTGAGAAAAGCGATTGTAAAATATCCCATCACCTTCGACGATAATTTATCAAATCCTCGAGGTTTGTAAATTCGCCGGCTTTCATTAAAATAAATTTATTCGACCGAGTGAGTACCGCTTTAAAATCTACTTTTGCAGCAGAACGAAAATTGCGAGTGGAAAGTTGAAAAGCAAACCGCGTAGCGCCTGGAATGGGAAGAATATCCCAACCGCCGGAGACACGATCGTCGAGAGATCCATTCCGAAGACCCGCGAGATTAATCTACCGATGAGTTACGTTTGTAAATGCTGGCCGTTCCAGTTACTTGACTGTCACGGCAGTTTGTCGAGCGTGGAAAGCCTCCGGAGACCTTTGAATTACCACAACGCCTGTACCGGTGCGATTCTGAGCTGCTTATTATGCTCACTGAAGCTTCACGTAATTCTCTCTCTTTCTGTCTCTCCAGCTCGGTAAATATAGTTTAAAAAACACTCACATATACAATCTTGACACTTTTATACGCATTTATTCGCGTTCTTTCTATAATATAACGACAAAGTAAAAAGAAACCTTATAAAAATAACCAAATTAAATTAAAAAAATTTTTTTTTTCTATTCCAATTGATATTCTCTCATCGGATATATTTTCAGCTACTATATTTACTATAAAAATTGTATACGATTTAAATATGAAATAAGAATCGGGTCGGACAGTTTAGAGCTAAATGCTCGGCGAGAATATGCGGTGTTATTCTTCTGGTTCAATCATGTGACGTCGCGCGTTTCGAGACATAAAATCACCAGATATAACGCGGAATGTACGGAAGTGCAAGATCGCGGGAATATTGCGTCGCGTCGAGACATATCGAGCACCGTCTTGTGGACTCGGTGGTTTGGAAGCCCCGCACGGACAATGCACTTCGATACACCTGCCGCATCGGCGGCAGGCTTTATCCACCGGATGTAGTTTTCGCTGAAATCGCTTAGTATTCGTTATTGCGCAGCCGGCACTGTTAGATCGTTACGGCGCGCTCGAATGATGCCCGTAAATCGTGCTGGCAATTATCTCGTAATGTTGAATTAACAGTTACATCAGTTATTTGTACGGCGTATAATTAGAGATTAGAAAATCGTCTCTGTTGTGTGAGCTAAAGGGATGACTCCTTGATAGCTGTCGCTTAATTAGTCGTTGGCTGAAACGCATAGTTCCCTCGGCGTCTCCCGTTACACGGAGATAGAGTGAATTGGGTGTGCTAGAATGTTCCGGTCTGATTTACGATGTAAATATTGCTTAGCATAATATCGGAGATAGCTTTCGATAGCTTTTGTGATGTAATCATTAATACGGGTTGCAATGCGTACAAGCGCGGAATAGTTGCAATTTGTTGGGCAAATTACTCCCGGCGAATTGCTTATCATTAATTAAAATGTGGAACAAGTGTACACAATCCAAGAATTGAAAAGACGGGAAAAATACGGTCGAGCCACTTTGTTGTTGGGTATATATATAATTCTGATTAAAAAATATCATTCAAATATTCATTCAAATTAGTTACAAGTTATTCTTGCGCGGATGTGTAAATGTCACTGTGCGCGTTTCCGACGGTTGTCGTATTATAAATATTTATCTTTGTAGAAAAAAAAAAAAATTATATTTTTGTCCGCGCGCGCTCCGTGAATGCGACACGCATGACGAACGGTAAAAATTTTTTCGACGAGAGGGATGGAGATTGTTTCCGCGATCGGTATTTTGACAAGGTAGGTGCACGGCATCCGAATCGCTCGTTCGACGACGCTCCCTCGCGCAAATAACGATCGCACCACGTATCAGTGGAGTCATTAAAGGACTCGTGGGTGCGAGCACGGGAGATCGCAGGAACGTCGCGTTTCGTTCTAACGTGACTGCTGGAAGCGTTTCACGAAGGTACGTGTAGTGCGAAGGTGAATTTCGGAAGACCGCAAGTTTAAACGGCTCTTGCAATTCCGCTCCTTCGATTCGTTTATCCTTCGGCCAATCGGTTGGTCAAAAGTGCGCGAGAGCAGAATACCGAAGTAGCGTTCGGGTAGGCCAGAGAAAGGGTCGTTCTTTAGCATCTTTTTCTCCCACGGTTTACGGATGCATTAGAGTCCAGGGTTCTAATGTTTAATTATAATTAGTGAAATAATCGGATCTATACGCGCGGTGTACGGTTAATTAAGTATTCCCGTTTTCCTTGAACGTGCGAGCGAATACATTCCGCCGCGTTTTTATTCCGCTCCTTTAATTTCGAAAGCAGTTTTATTTCAACGTGACCTGCTGAAGGTGTCTAGGATGGCCGCGTTGGACTATTGCCGAGGTAAGCACTCTCTGTCCCGGCCACGTTCTCCTTCTATCTACCCTACCATTCACAACGAAACTGAAAATCTCCACCGCCGTTTGGGTTGTAACTGGGATAGATAACGTTGTTTTATTGTAATGGCTTTTAGAGCCGTAGGCAGATGGCTGGTACCAAAGATTTGGCGAATCGGTGACGTGATTTTGACCTGCTGGCATTGCGCAGGAGAGTGACTTCCGATTATCACGATTGACGTTGTAATTGCCGCTGCGCTGCGATAAAATCGTTGCTTATTTTAATTTGGCGCACGTCGCGATTATATTATAAATATTATTTAATAATTCATTTAATATGTTAATCGCGACATAAATTTTTGTATTTATACTCGGACTAAAATTGATGTGATATGCGCATGTAATTGAAAAATGATTAATAATTTTAAACTATGCAGATTGTACGTCACTCAATTTATATTCGCATTCATGCACAATTCTCCCAACGATATTCAATAATGATGATTTATATCAATAATTGTTGCTATTACGTACGGCATGTAAGCAGCCAATTTCGCGAGCACTCAATCAATTTATTAGCTGCATCTCGATAACTCAATCTCTTTTGCGACAATTTTGTCTCTACAGTATGTCATTCTGCATAGTTTCAATCCCATATTAATATTGTAACATTCCGTCATTTCTTGGTAATCCATAACAGAATCTGTTTAACTAATCGGGGACGTCCTGGATTAAATTCTAGGAATACAATAGAGTGCGTCTAATAGACATTATGTCTTCGACAGTTCGGTTTGAATTCACCTGAATTGAAGCGATATGAATCAAGGCAAGATATAACATGGTGACATTTTTGCGTAATGTGACGTTTTATCGGATAATTAAATTCACAATTCTGCTTATTTTATTTCTTTTTTAATAATCACTAAAATATTGCGTATCTCGAAGCGCGTGAAAAAAGTAAACAACTATTGTTCAATCGGACTCCATTCCGCCATTATTTTTTGCTATATATATGCGTGCTGAGATTTGATTGATTGTTTTACATTCTTATCGAGTATCCGATACCAATGGGATGCTCGACTGATAGCAGGTCAATTGAGAACACTCTATTTGACAAAAATTTTTTGATTTTGGTTGATGCTCTGTCAATTGATGAAACGAGGCGATATGAATCTTTCGACTTTCACAAATAATTACTATACAATAAAGTCGTTTCAATATGTATGCACGATTATCGCACTTTATTACGTATTTGTGAATCCTTAAAACAGGTATATTAGTGAGCTCTAATTATACGTTATATAATGTCATATACTATAATAATAAGTTTTGATAGAGAATAATGATAAGTTTTGATGCGAGATAGGGAGAGAACTCTTAATATAACTTTATCTCATTATTTATTATTATTAGTGTTTGATTGTCTGACATTATATAATGCGTTAATTTGCATGAAACAATTAAATCATGCAACTAAATTCTGTATTGTATCCATTTTTGAAAATAGCAAAATCAACTGCGATCTGTATTATTTTTATTTCCAACTCGCGACACGCAATTTTGTAAGCGACTTATTTTTAATCCGAGCTTGTCTACTGTATGATAACAAGTTTATTTTTTCATTTCATTTATTTCAGTCCAGGTCTTTTGTCATTTCTCGGGAATATTTGAAATTTACGGATTCACGGAATGCATGTATTAAAATCGCTTTATCCACCATATATACACACTGTATCGGCGCATTGGTAGTATTGTTTTTTTTTCTACTGTTTTCTTCTTTTTTTTAACATGTTTCACGAGTGCAACGATAAAAGTTGTTCGACCGGTGCAACCTTTTACCCAATCTGTGGAAGTTGAAAAATATTTATCGACAATGACGCGATGCAAAATGTGAGAAGTTTAGTTTGCATGTACGCATACAAACATGTACATAGATACATATACATTCTTTTTTTTCGCACATATATATTATCGATAATAATCAAGAATATGACGAGGATGGTATCAACAAATAGATGCGACCGTTGAATATATATTTTCCTATCGGTCCATCTTCGTCGTCGGAAATATGTTGTAATATAAATATTATGCGGCAAGAATATCCCGATACATGGCATTTGTGTAGTGTACCCGATGGAGCAATATTGTCATTTATTGCAAACGATAAAATCTGCTTATGATCACGAGATAAATGTTTCGAAAATCTGCATATATATGCGACTAACTGCATATGATGTAGATATAAAAATATTTCTTTTAAACATCAACTAGATCAGCATTGCTCGATCATGAATTAATTTTCCGCTCAGAGCATTATCGAATCAGATCACAGAGTAACATCAATCCCATGATGAAGAAAGCGATAATCTGACTCTAAGCGATGCTAATTGCTCGGTAAAAGCCAACAAACTTGGCAATAGTTAGTTTGTAGTTAAACGTCTTTGGGGTCGTAACGTAGCTCGCGCAACGATATAATAGCGAGATTTATCGTAACGATGTGATGAGTTCGAGCGCGCCGTATGTTCGATTCGGGAATAATTCGCGAGCTCGGCCGATGGTATTCAGCCATATTACATTCCGCTTCCGTAATCTCGACCGACTGACGAAATAGCGTGCAGTCTAAGGTGGTGTCTATAAACAAGCTGCCCGTGGCTGTCCATAGTTAGGCCGCTGGTACCACCGAGGCGTTTGCGTTATAATGTATTACACGAATCGCCGATGCCGCATAAGGAAAAGGGTTAGGAGGGAGTCTCTCGTCGCCCAAAAGGTATAGCGACGTGTGCCACACGCCGTTAGAGATAACATCTCATTGTCATAGTAGGGCGCGCGAATAAATCAGAGGGTGCAAGGTCCGCAACGTGTCTTTGCAGGAATGTGGCAGCGGTCAGTAAACGAGGAAATAATCGTCGGTATAGCTGGCCAAGGTGAAAATGATATGAGATATATCGTAAGAGACGCATTGATGTATGAAAGGAACAATAAAGTCGAGTATTAAAGATCGATTTCTTTAGTTCAAAAGTGATTGCGTCTGTAAAGAATGTAAAAGGGTCGAAATGGATTAAGGATGAATAATATATTGATGCAGATATAAACGATTCATATCTATCATTAATATTTGAACGTTATATTTTAAATTGGTATCGCGTGAATATCTTATTGACCTATTTCAAATCCTGTCGAATAGTAGTGAGCGGATGATATTTTATAGCGTTTATTGCAAAAAATTTGTAGATATCCTAGTTAAATTGAGAGAACATTATTATCAATTTTGCCTTGCGATTGTTTTAGCTATGGCATTTTCCTATTATTATAATTAATTTAATACGTTTTGTCCTTGTGTAAAATTAGCATTTGATATCATAAATTAAATTATATAATAATGGAGACGATTATACTTGACATATAAACGCATAGCATTTTATATGAGATAATTAAATAATTATTCCATCGAAATAATAGGATTGTATTTTAAGCTGTAGCAATAGATTAGAAAAGTTTGACATGATATAACGAAGGAAAATTTTGCAGCAATCTTTTTTAAATACGCATCGAAATTAATTTTTTGTTATTTTAAACAGTTCTCTTTTAAATAAATGTAATAAATGAACAAACGGATTTAACAATAATATTCTATTTACGATTACATTATCGAATTCGCATTTCGTGTGCGTTAAATTAATTTGCGATAGGACGAGCAGTTGAAAACTCTGAATGTAGCACGGTCTCACGATTCCAATTCACCAAACAAGTAGCAAAGTTAACAAAACCCGTGATTCGCATGCAAAGGTTAGATCGCGAAATTCTGGCGCAACATTATTTCGACGATCTACATTCGTCAGAGAGTGAGAATGAGAGAGAAAGAGAGAGAGAGAGAGAGAGAGAAAATAGCTAAATTAAAATCATTACAGGGTCGACGACTCACGTAAGGCTGTACGTGTCATACGCCCGCTTGCAATACTATCCCTTCCTCCTCCTCCGCCCGCATTGTCAACGACAGTTGCGGAAGGGTGAATGTTATGCAGGCCGCAATTTTCCAGCGAAGAAAGTCCCACCGTTGCAAGGAAGCCGGTGGTTATACAGATAACATCGTGTTGTCACACGACAGAAATAGCCGGCTAAATCACTGACGATATTCGCGTCGACGGCACCTGCCAGGCCTGAAGGCGCGCTGTATAATGTATAGCCAGCAGCACAAATCATGTATCGGGGCCTTGTAAATGAGGGAATAACAATCACGAGTGGCGCAATCGAGGGGGACGAGGACCGAGGGAGGACTAATAGACTCGAGGGAGAATTTTCTCCAATTACGGTATTCTGTGCGCGACCTGTATCAAACATGTATCAAAGCCTCGTGTATAATAATGTTTCCGTCGTTCCTGGCCTCTGCCTCAGTCTTTCGTCGATATCGCAATCTTTATAGCTTCCACGTCGGTAGCCGTGCGCGGCTGTTTCGTCTCATAAACCATTTCTAGGAAGGAAGAGACACTCTTGGGAGATGCAATTTTCGGTATCGAACGTTGCAATTACACAAGCGTACAAGACTGTATCGGGATACGCAGTTCGCGCTTGCGATCAAAGTCTCTTAGTCGTAGGCGATCATTTTCAATTACGGCGGTGGTGTAATTACAAAGGAGCGCGTAATTGCAGCCCCCGGGGGCGCCCTGTTCACCGCGGAAATCGTGAAACGCACCGTCGTGTCGGGCGTACTTCCGTAAAATATCGTTCCGGATCCTTAATGCTGCACATATAGCGAGCAACTTTATCTGTATCGATCTGCGTTTATACCGCGTTGCAGTATAATACGCGGATCGAATTCTCTGTTCAGAATGTTACATCTGCAGTGTGGTATTTTCGTTGCCGAGTCACATCTACAACTATAAACTCTTCTATAGTTGTATCTCTCTCTATTAACAATTAATTTTAATTTAACGATTACAATATATAATTATTTGATAATACGTAACCAAATGCCGTTAAATATGTACAACGCGTTTAACCAGATTTCATTTTAAAGTTTAAATTTACTCAGCTTTCGTTATTATGCGCAATAATATCAAGCGTTTCGAATCTGTGTGCGTGTCTGTGTGTACATGGTAGTCCACCGTGAAAATAACTTCTGCAAAAGACGCGAGAAAAGGAAAAATATTCATTATACGAGCATGCAACGTATTCGTTAGCGAGTAGAGAACAGCTGTTAAATTAAGAAGCATTGCGGTGGCAAATAATCCTATAATAGGGTAAGAAAAAGTTTTCGCGTAGCGCGTTGCAGCTATAAAATACGGGCCAGTGCGTCGCGGTAATCCGCGGAAAAACTGCGAGGAAACCAATGACACTCGCCGCATCCGGAAGTAATTCTAAGTCCGAAAATAGTTTGCTCTCAAAGTGAATATCAAATTTTTCGCGGCAGTAAAACTTTAGACTTTACCCACTTTGATGACTAAGTGTCTGCATTTTTTTTTTTTTTAAACGACTAATTTCAATTAATTTTTTTCGGAGCGATTAAAGAGGATAAAGTTAAAAAGAGGAACATAAATTGATCCTTTCGATAGTAAATAGATTAAACATAGATCTTTCATACAGATTATATCTCTTTAATTTTAAAATTTACTTTTAATCTTAAAGAGAAAATATGTTTTAAATAATATTCTTGAATCTCTTTTGCATATATGTATTTTAAATAATACTTAGCCGTAGAGAAAATTGAGAATTTAACAATATTCCCGTCCTTATGATGTGTTGAAAGGAATGACATATGTTTAGATACACACCCACAAACGCGCCTTGTGCTTTTGCAATATGCAGCATTCGCTTAGTCATGTGTGATGAGCGGACAGCCGCGTCGAGACACGCGA
Source organism: Formica exsecta (assembly GCF_003651465.1). NCBI lineage: Eukaryota > Metazoa > Arthropoda > Insecta > Hymenoptera > Formicidae > Formica > Formica exsecta. The sequence goes on along the minus strand of NW_021849297.1, from coordinate 5,002,631 downwards.
GACACATTAATGACAAGCACAGTGTCTCGCGTCGCCGGCATAATTATATTTCCCGACTGGGTATTCCGTGCAGAACGAATTGTATCGTAAGTGCCTGCCCATTATACGACTCCGTGTGCCCGTGGCGTCGTCCGTGGCACTTGGTGACGTCGCCATTCCCAGGGCATCCCCTCGGAAGTCGGTAGGGGGGTTGCTCAACCCCTTCGGTTCCGCGACACTCCGCGCTCGTCCCGCGCTTTACGTTCCACCCTTATCCAACGATGTCTCTCGCACACTTTTCGCTTCTGTCCCCGTAGAGCTTTAATTATCAACAAAGCATTTTCGGACACGTGCCGCAATCGTTCGGAGTGCAGTCAGCGGAAGACCTCGCGGGGCCTTTTGAATGTTACGGTTAATTGTGATTTATGCACATGGAGTCTGCGCTGGTCACGATATTCCGAAATTAACATCGTTTGATGTGTTCTTGCCCTTCTGTTATTTACTTTTGAAAAGGGGAACTCATCCATATATTTAAATTGTTTGTAGATGGGTCACTCTATATTAGCTCCGACAGAGATTGAATCGAGTTTTATATTCAGGGTTATATAATATAGATTACATATTTTAAAATTATATTTAAATTTGTGGTGGAAGAGAAAGTCACATGCAATCTTAACATAGTAGTTTTATAGCGGAATTAATTTAATTTAAATTCATAGCAAATTGTGGGTCACGATCTTATTACTTCGCAAAGCGTGCGTCGAGGTCGTAGGTTTATTTGACACTTCAACAATTATATTCTAGCCATTAAATACAAAACGCTTCAGCTTCGTGTTTAGCTGTTTCTCGCGTTTTCCATCTGAGTTTACCGTGTTCTACCAGCTGCTGTGATTACCTCTTATACACTTCTCTTGTATATTACGTAAACGAAATTTTCGGCGCTGAAAGTTACGCGAGTTTACCGCTATCGCAAGGCATCCTCAATACTTACTCAATGCATCTAAACGTCCGACTTAACGTTTAACAGAGATTTAATTAAGTTTGGAAAACGATCTTGCTGACGTAATATATGCTGTTTGAAATGTCAGATTTATGCCCCGGAAGGGCATAATGCATATTGTTATTTTTTAAAACTGTTTTCCAATAGCGACTGCTGCCGTTTGATACCATTTGTAGAGGTTCGATATCATGGTTAGAGATTTAATTAAATGTATCGATATGTATCGAACATGTTCGATAACAATAAGGCTAGAAATAACAATGATCATGGATTGAAAAGTAATATTCTACGAAAAGACTACCGAGGTATATACTTAAATAATAATTAAAAAATATATATTCCGTTTTTAATTATTATTTGCCATGGAAACTTCTCTGTAAACGTTAATTTGATCTACGAGCACGAATCTGATAATAACGCATGATTGTGATTGCTTGAAATTGTCATACTTGAGAAAGTCTCGAAATATTTATTATATGTTTCTCTTACTCGAGAGAGGAGTAAGAGAAATCTTGGAGTCCATTTCATTACGTTGACTATTTAAATTTGTTTTTTAACGTTAATAAGATTTTTTGTCTTATATTATACGATTATAAAAAGAAATATTATATCGGCAACTACTTGACAGTATTCGCTTGTGAATTTTGTCGCAAAATTCAAACTTATTTTCTCGGGATTCTCGGGAGAGCTTTAGAGTAATATGTGTTACCATAACCGCGACCCACGTGTAACGTCCTAAGCTGCTATATTTGCAAACGCCATGACCGCTATTCGCTGAACATGAATTTTGGTTTCTGGCGCGAGCGCAGGAACAGGAAACGTACGGCGTGGCCGTAATGCTCTTTTAAATCGCGGTCCCTCCTAACCAGATTCCGCGTGATATACCGTTTTAATTTTCATACGCTGACGGTAACCGCGAGGAGAAACGTCTATTGCCGCAAGATTGATTTACGACGGCTGGTGCACCGGGTGCGTGTGTGCATAGGGGTGCGTAGTTACAATACCTTTACGGCGCGAGATTGCGACGTTTGCGGGCATGACCGTGTCCGAAAAACGAGGGAAAAAAATTCCCTTGGCGGAAATATTTCCCCAATTATTATAGCTGTCACATTTCATGTGGGGCTTTTATCGCAGTCATATGTGCAACATTATCATGATAATATTTCCTACGATAATTATTCTAAATTATTCAAAGAATATCAATTAGCGTAACCGTTTATATCTTTGTAACTTAATATTATTTTATATTATTTTTTTTTGAAGATTAGTATTTTAATAATAATTTTTCAAAATGCGTTTTTGTGAAATTTAATCATTTTTTATGTGGATTCTATCATTGGTTATAAAATATATAATACCATCAACCACCGATATCAAAGTGAATTTTTTTTCTATGGAGAAAATGAATTTAATAAATTCATAGTTTTTCAATCTAATAAGTTTAGATGTGGCAAAGCTTTGATCACACGATACATGCCCTTTTTTTAGTATACCTAAAATCAAAGCGATCTTGTGAGAGGAAATTGGTTAACCGCGTAAAGAACAGTGAGGTTCTTTTGGGAGAGGAGGAGAAGGGAGAGCAGGAACATTTACACACGAGACCCTCGAGAAGAAGTGATGTCAGCGAATCGTGTGTATCTTTCAGCTCGTTCAATGTTCCACCGTGCAATCGGCAATCTCATTGAAATGCATTTCTCGTGAGCCAAAAAAGCCATGAGAACGCGAAACTTTATTCTTAGCGATATTTGATTAGTGCTATAAATGCAATCTAGAATTAAACATTATATTCGCTTAACATACATTTCTGCATGAATTGATAATATCAATTGATTTAATTTTGCAGTAATTGGTACATGCACATTTACGATTTAAGATATTTTAGTGGAATGTCGTGATAGCGTGTTATTTATATAAAATGTTGATTTAATTCTCGCTCGAGCGAGTATGCGGATTATATTGCCGCGAGATATTAAACTAGCAAGATGAAATTAACGTCATTCATGATTACCAACCGTATTTGGATGGAACTATAATATATTGATTCTAAGTAATATGTATTTCGAAATTTAATTGATTTAAAGACAAAATATATCAGAAGGAAAATTCACCGAGTTATATAATATATCGCCATGTGAACCGATATCATGTGGCAAGAACAAACTTGTTCCAACCAGTCTGATAACGAGATTAGTGGCCGCTAATGAACGACGATAAAATGTCCGCACACAAAATGCCAAGGTGAGTGCGCGAAGTGAGGAGGGGGGGGGGGAGGGGGGACCCTAAACGGTTGGGGGGGGGGGGGAGGGGAGACCCTAAACGGTTCATCACCCGGAATAACGAGGGTTTGGAAAACGAGGATTTAATGAAGGGCCTGTAACCAGGTATAAAGGAGTATCTATCCGGAGGAAGTTGAAAGGATATACGATATTAAATCACTCGCGGGTCCCGAGATGGCAGTTTCGCTTCATAGATCCGCTCTTATTCCACCAATTATCGTTTTGTGAGGTACTGCAAGAATAGATGTAATTCAGAAAAAATTTATCGCCATGACGTGGAACATTGTATTTGATTATATTGAATTACATATCCCTCCCTAGATCGTTATTCGGCCGGAACGGATGGAAAACTTTTCGTTATTTCAGCAAATAATGATATTCAAAAAGGATAAGATATTTTTATACAAAATGTGACGTGTAGTAAAGAGAGAAAGAGAGAGAGAGAGAGAGAGGGTGAGAGAGAGAGAGAGAGAGGGAGAGAAAAAGAGCATATCCTTCTCAAGATACGCCCAGGTCATTGTCGGTCCAGTTTTATATATTGATAGGTTATCGATAGCTATATATCAATGAAGATAGGTTCATCAATTATTTTATGCAATGGGGTGCATATAGACGCGTACAGTTCTCTTCCTCATATTTATTCAATAAGCTGCAGGTATAAAAAAAAACCAAGAGAGACCTTCTTCTGAGAAAGTTTATAAATACGAGCTGTATGACACATATACTCGCGAGATAATATATGCAAAATCTTTCATTCGAATCTCTCAGAGAGTTAATAACCGTGCTATACTTTTAATAATAGAGAAAAGTTGAAAATACCAATAAAGATTTTTTGACAGAATTTTTATACGATAAAAATAAGTCACTGCTTCCTTGTATGAATAATATTCTTATCACTTCTCGTATTACTCGGCTTATTTTCGGCTCTCGATTTCTTTTATCAGGCCGATTCCTGGAAACCAGTCGCGTGAAAAGGCGCGAAGGTAGACTTTCGATCGAAATCGAAGACTAGGCAAACAGCCGATCGTTCGGCACGACGCGGATTCAATCAAAGATCGCGGTAACCAACTGGAATAAAAGTTATCTATGCGAGGAGCGGCGGGCGGGCGTGTGAACGACAGGTTCGGCACAGCCGACGCACGCAACCATCGCCGGGGACGACCTCGCGCTTCTTGGTACAAATGACCCCTTCCTGCAACTGCAGCTAGGGCGGATGGGCGCCGCGAGTCTGCCCCTATTCTGTTTCTCGGTCTCCTTAACTTATTCTTGACGATCGCGCTTCCTATTTCGTAGCATTTTTATAATGTACTCGCGTTGTAGTATATCTCCGACTGTTTTCGTGGAATCACGGCTAACATGTTTCCGGACGTTTCAAGATTTCTAAATGATTTCTAAATTTAATTCTAGCAAAATTGTGGATTATGTAAAGCATTAAAAATATTACAAGAGAAATGTCGCGATCACGATTGATAATCTTCATTTACCATTTACTGGAATAAAGACAAATTTTCAGATAATTCCGCACTTTAGCGAGAAATCGCCACGAAATTGAATTCCGATGACGTGATTAAATTAAATTTACCCGGGAACATTTCCCCGATCATATCGATGATATGATCGCTGAATGGAGATCTTAAAGAAGATATTCGCGATAAACGCACATTATTCGTTCAAATATAGAACACTATTTTATTTTCAATATAGACTCGATAGCATAAAGATATTCTTATACACACGCGCGTGTTTATATTACAACGTATAAAAATAACGAGAGGAAAAAATTGAGTAGGTATCGACACATCGTAATATCACAAGTTTAAGAATTCGGACCATTCCCAAAGCTATGTCCTCTCGTTAACACGCTCTCTTTACTCATTGGTAACCATATCGAACGCCGACGATCTCCCACGATCGTAATTCGATATTATCCGACGTAAATCAACGCCGTACAAGCGCGAGTACACAATTTCTTTAGCTTGCACGCGCGCGCGGTTGGCTCGTTGAAGCCGATCGATAGCGCATTGAAATTTATGGGCCTACGAAACGTCGCAGAGCCGAGGCTGCTGTCGGATCTTCTCGACCACTGGTCAATCTCGTGAATCATAGCGGATTTGCTAGAGGACTTAAACCAGCGCGCGCAAGGACACTCCCGCGCTACGAGAATTTTATCCTCGAAACGGATTTACGCGCTAAATGATTGATGATATCAAAACTGATCTTAAAAACTACCGTCGATTTATATAGCCCGTTCCCATGTTAGGACTCATTGAATAATTAATTTTAATTTTCCTCCGCGTCCGGCGAGCTGTTACCACTCGAAAATAAAATTATGTATCAGCAACGCGGTTAATTAATTTTGAAGGGTACTAGATTAATGATACTTGTTGCTTCGAAACCTTTCCGCGCTCTGATCAATCTTGCGCCCGCTAACAGGGAGTTGAAGGCACGCATCGTTCCTTTATGAGAAATACGTGACATTACAGCGTTGAAGTGGACATAGAAGAAAAACAACTCGGCATCGAATTTTATTCGTCTGACAAAATAATCGTTGGCCGCGTTAGTGTTTTTATTTATTCAACACTCTCATGAAATTGAATATAATTCATTGCGGATGTATCGCGAACTGGACATCGGATTTCCTTCGTCGTGGGTTAATCTCGTGAATCATGGCGGGTTTGCTTGTAAAGATTGATCGCGCGAAATAAATTCTAACCACGACATTATATCTGAATGCCATTTATGAAGGGATGAAACGAGAATATTGATAACTTTGATTTATTATCGGTTTCCCGAACAAAATATCGAAAATCTTTTTTTAAAGCATTTAAGAAAACGTAAGATAACGAAACTATTTGTCACAGACAGGAAATATTAGCGTTAATAAAAATTTATTAATTCGAGTATTCTTCAAATGCAATTTATTACACAATCTCTCATATTCTTTCATAATTAATGTTGCTTTAATTTTAATATCGTTTTATGGTATCGATGATGTATATAATTAGCGCCGGATTTCAAGCATATAATGAATCAATTAGACTGATAATAATTACTACAACGTATTTAATTAAATCACGCTGTTATGTAGATTTTATTAACAGGTTAGACATTTAATTAACAATAATAATAATTTTATTTTTTTAACATCTCTATTTTATTTCAAATTTATTATAATGCTTGAAATTTTTATAATTTATGTAGTATGTGTTTATTATTTATTAAATATGTGTACATTTTTTAGAAAATTATATTATCCGTATTTGTTTTATTTTAGTATATAAACATTATTTTAAATTTTAATGAAATGTATACATGTGAATGTAAGTGAACACAGTCTCTGACGTTTTTATGATAATGAAATACATTTTGCTTTAATGACGAACAATCTATCTGTCGTACCGGTATACAGAAGCAAAAGGATACATTAATTAGGGGCGCAAAGGGCAACGGTTCTTCAATTAAAAACTTGGAAGACTAGGATCTTACTATTCGACCGTGGAGCGTCAGCACGAGTTTTAATGAAAGTGAAGAACCGAAGTTAAGTCATCTCAGTAAAGTAAGAAACGTAATGAAGTCTCCTTAAATGCGGCCGTCTCTCGATTAAAAGGCTCTCTTTCCACGTCTGCTTTTTTTCGCGGCTGTCGCATCATACGCCTATACGCGACCAAGTAATTCTCACAGAGACAAAGGGCATGACTTGAGATTACACTTAATTGCGATTCACTTCTTGGTTCTGTTCATCGTAGATCTATCGCTATCAAAGAGAGAGAGAGATAGAGAGAAATAGAGAGAGAGAGAGAGAGAGAGAACAGGGAAATTTCTTTACTTAATTAGAAAATGGTAAGTAGTTATTAACTCCAGAAAAAAGGAAACGCGCGCAAGATTATCTCTTATACGATGTAATTTAAATAAGACGATGTGGCGTGCGCGTCCGTGAGTTTGTTAAACTTCAAAATTGGACGAAGCACGTTCCACTCGATCCCGCTAGCAAATAGCTCCAAAGCAGCCTGCAGCACGAACGATCGATCATGGGGGGCTGAAGTTCATCCACAACTTACTACCGTAATTATTGCAAGTGATGCCGACAGCACGAGATTAAAAGTTCTTATAAACACGAGTTAGTACAAGTAACGTAATCAATCTAAATCGCATAATATACTTATTACCGTGTTTTCAATTTTTTTTTCGAGCATAAGCAGATAACGATGATAGTATGGGAATTAACAGAATGTTGGTGATACACTCAAACGAAATTTAACGATGTAGCTGCTGGCATCTTAATTCGTAATATCTGCGATCGCACGTAGGGGCTTCCTCCACGTACAGCCAAGGTTAAGACCGCATTATGCAAAACACGAATAAACCGTACTTGCGTAATGTTATGCCAAAGTTTCGCGACTCGATAGACATAGCGACGACGATACTGCAAATCGTGCCCTGCGGAATGATAAAGTCGGTTAGCTTCCTTATACGTTGCATAAATTGCCTCAAACGCATTACTGTTGCTTTAGATACAATAATTCTTTTTGATCGTTTCGAAACCGATTTTTCTTCTTTAAATAATGTGAATCAAGAGACTCCAACCCAAACTCGCTGCTTCACGATTACTTTCCATAAATAGGAATATATTTACGTCCTTAGTCCTGATCCCTTATTTCGATTGTATTCTTTTCGTTTGCATCCAAGTAATACCACGGGACGAAAGTGTGTCGACGATACTCGAAAGGCACCACACCGTAACGCACGGCGCTCAATGGCATTATGCTGTATGCTGTCGCGCGTGTTCGTTTGCGTCTACGCAACGTGACTGCGTTCGCCCGTAAACCGTACTCTCTCTACGCTACCAGAGTCTCATTAAACGGAATGCATATTTATGGAGACACTGGCAGGAATACGCGTTCGCGGCTTCGGGTGTTGGTGGTTTGCGAGTAGAGGAACAGAGAGAGAGGGAGAGAGAGAGAGAGAGAGAGAAAACCAGGGCTGGAAAGGGGTAGAGAGTGGTAAAGGCTGCACACTCCCGACGCGTCTAGCCGCGTCGTCAGGCATCACAAATCTCAATGGCGTAATCTCCGTGTCCCGATTACCGGCGTGCGCCTTTTGATTCTCGCCCCCTAACGACCGACTGCGAGTTTTTAGCGTCGGGGGTGGCGTTCGCGCACTACTAGAGCGTTCCGTCTGATTACGATCGTATTTCGCTAAGAAAAGTTTCCTAGCCGAACCCACCCAGGCCACACATCGGCCGTAGTCTCGAACCGGTACCCTCTCGAAAGACGAGGGGGAATGGCTCTTTGTGGTCCCAGCGATTTAGTTTTTAGCGATCGTACTTTCATTCGGGGCTTGGTTAAAGGTATATGTACGAGATTTATGTATTCTACGCGGTGCAACTTCGATGCGGTTTAATTTCAGTGGCAAGAATTCTCTATGGAAAAACTTTTAAATTACATCCCTAATTACATGGAACTTTAAAATATAACTTTTTCTCGGTAAAATATTTTTGGCGAGAAACTGATATATTTATTGTAAAAAATATTCAAAAATACTTTAATAAATTTAAAATAAAATTTATATATATCTTTATTACATATATATATTTTTTCTGAAACTATTCATCTGTAGATATAAACATTAGTAGGGCTTATAAATAATAAAAACTTATTTTAATGTATTTAGTGTTATAAAATACACACATTTTGAATCTACAATGCTTGCTGCATAAATGATCGTTTTAACAAATGATACAATCGTACAGCATATATGATAACGATAGCCAGTTTATATCCTTGGAAATCGTACAATGCTATGTAATATACGTTTATCTGCGTGCAGTTAGTAACGATCAGATAAAATGGTAGTGTGAGTAAAAACACTATGAGCTGTTACTGCACAAAATTGCCGTTAGGTCGATACCCTATTATACCCAATTTCTATGTAAACCTTTCTTGTATTACGTTTCATATCGCACGCATTACATTTATTTCCTCGGGCATTAACATGTCGTGAAACACACACATTTGTTTTAAATTTGTTTAAATTAGAATATATAAATAACCATGCATTTATACAGCTTAAAAGAAAAAAGAAAGAGATTAAGAGACAAAGCATTTTTTGTTACATGAATATATATCTCAAAAATAAATAAAATTAATATTTGCAATATGTATAAAAATAAATAATTCGATAAAAACAGAGAATTGATATAGCTGATTTAAAAAATTAATCAAATAAATGCTATCATTAATTTTATTTATTTTATTTGAAATAATCGAAGAGGTTTGCTCAAATACTTATTAATCTTATTTTTATATCTTATTTCTTGTATGCTTGTACGTGATGTGCCTGTTGAACTTGGTCATTACACGGCTTTGTTCGCGAACATCGTTCTAAATGCATTAGTTGAGCTTGAAACTACGAATGCACTAGGTTAAGTTCCAGGAAGATGATGTAGGTCGCTGCGGTTATAGCTGAGTCGTTTCTATACTTTTTTACCGGGAAATCACGGAATAAGGCTTAAAGAATATGTCTGTGCTTGTTCTGCGATTTAATGACATAAAAGAGATGGTATTAATCGATTATTATTATTATTGAGACATGATCAATAGTAGCAAGAAAAATATAATCAAGTAGAAATTAATAATTTGATCACTAGACATACATATTTTTATTTCACGTAACAATTTGTTTCATGATGCCCCGGCATATTGTCTTTTTTACAAGAATATTATATATCTGTAAAACATTTTCAACGTGTAATCCCCTTGATTTTTATCGAGGAGACTAATTCTGTTAAATGATTAATCCATCAAGTGATCCTTTTGATATATGATATTTAATTTACGTTACTTCGCCGAAGTACTTTCTACGATTTGTACGTTTACTGTTGCTTAAACGTCGCGAAGTAAGCTGCTCGCAGTTAAACCTGATAACTCTCGCAAAATTAATCTCAGTAATAATTGCGCTCGTAGCGGCGCACAGTCTGCAGTCGCGCGCCCATTTAGCTAATCGCATTTACTAATTGTAACCGCGACCGCCGCAAGATTTCTGCTCTGACTCGATCAGCCAGTTGTTAAACGGCGGGACTAGGTTACGATGTAATATATCTCGCGCGTTTGCTTGTGCGCAGATCTATCGAAGAGATCGGCTTACTAATAAGATAAAATTTTTAAGATTTATCCAAACCAACGTCATCCTTTATAGGGCTAATTTTAACTCACTTTACTGGATACGTTGATCATGGAATTTATGCATGGTTTGTGAAACAATGATGTATAGGAAGCTAGCGTCAGAATTTACAGTATTTCAACAAATTGCAGTTACAAAATAAATAAAATTTAAATAGTAACTATCACATGCATTCCTGATATATCTGAATTCATATTGCAGCGTAGAATTTTAATATCGTTTAAATAAATTTTAATCGGTATAATCCTAGGGCGAGGTATATTGCAATAAAATTCAATAAAATTCTTTGCAGCTTAAACGGTTATGTTTTAACATAACCGTTTAGATCATTTTTAATTCCTTAGATTATAGTGTATTGCGCGCGTTCGTTGCATAACTGTTGTGCAGTTTTTATTTGATAACGCGATAATTGAATGCGCTGCAAAACGCTATAACTTTCCTACGTCCTTGCCGTTCGGTCGACCTCATTCGGTGTCATTTATTCGCAATTAATTCGGACGAACGTTTTCGGAAGGGACGAATCCGCGGATTTAACGGCATAAGTTCCCCTGAAATACGTTTTTCGAGGCGATTACCCTTCATGGCGCGACGCATTCGCTAATTGAACCCGCTACCGCAACGACATTTCTTTTCTTCTCTTTTCTTTCTTTTTTCTTTTTTTTTTTTTTTACGTCGCGCCGATGCGAGTTATTAAACGTAGAATCTGCTCGTTCGCCCCGACCGATGCCGTGCCAGGATTGCGGAAACTTGTTATCGCATCCACCGTGGCGACGTCGTTTCTTTCTTTTTTTTTTTTCTACCGCGTTCTCCAGAATTTTCGCGAGCGCGCGCGTGCATCGATGCAAATGGCCCGGCCTCTCTGTACGCCGTTAATTCGCTTACGTCCCCCATTCGAGCTCCAGGCAAAAAGGGTAATTATTTTCATTCGGACCGGAAAGTGCCTAACGAAGCGAGTCGCGTGTTACTGTTCGGACGGCTCGCGTTCCGATTGCTGCTTTGTGTCGCTAACTAGGAACGTTTGTCGGGTCTCCGGCTCTCGGTTTTTGGACCGTCCCGCGGCGTTGTGTAATCATAAGCGATTGTTAATGCAACGCGGCAACACGGGAGCATTAAACTGGCCGAGGTATTATTTCTGCGATGAAAATGAAACTCGCGCCGTTTACCCGGCTGAAATTGTCGTTCGGTATTCTCGTCGATAGATCGCTTGTGCGCAAATATTTTTAATTACTGGGATTACGGAGTGAAACGTAACAGAGATCAGAATAAGATATATTATTCAAAAATGTTAAAGCTGTTATTAAAGCCATCTTGATATTAAAAGCGACGCTAAAAAGAATTTGGGAAAAAATAATCACTTTTTTAGAAATCCAGAATAATTGCAGAATTGTGCGCCACACATTTTTATGTTAAACTAATAAAATTGCTCTACTTGTGTTAGTTATCTGGCTTATGAATGGCCAAATCGCCACAAAATCTTATATCCAACCTTATATCGGATTCAACAAATACTTGCATTTTTTATTCGATGCGACAAATAAAAGATAAAAATAAGTATCCCGCTGTCGCAATTGCACATAAATATCGAAGCGAGACCTCGAGCTACAATTATAGGACAATAAATCAGATATATCGAATCTTCGATTGCATTATTCGCGAGAAATCTCGCGACGATTGCAACTTGTGATAAGCTTTTAGTTACACTGATTGGAATCGTCCTCGCGTTGCGACGGCTGTCTCGACCGCAATGTCGCTCTGAGGGCTGTCGGACTATTATTTCTGGACGAATTAACCGAGGGACGCGCAGTACTTGACGTGAGCGAGACGCTCGTTATTTTCTTTTTCGAAGTCCGGTTAAGCCTGGGGAATTGGACTATCTAGGGTGGAGGGGAAGAAGGAATAGCAGACAGATTGGAACTTCTCTAGGGCACGATAGATAACAAACTACGTTGATGTGTATCTCTTGTATATTTTTAGACAGACTGTGATGTGTTGCGAAACTATCGTTGTCAAAATCAGATGTATGTGTCTGATTTTGCCTGGTGCAATGGTACTATTGGTAATTTTTCCGTAGAAATATAGTAATTAATAATTTGGAATATTAGCGACTAGCCTTTTACATTATTATTTAAAACAATATTAAGTTAAATTATAAGAAGCGATGGATCTCTCTTATTTAACTTGGCTCACAAGAATAGCGTCAGAAATATTTAAATAAGAATATAGACTAACAAGAAACTTTTACTATCTATTTATATCTTTTTCTTACTTGCTGTAAGAAGAGCAATGAACTATGTATGTCTGTGGCAGCCCGTGACGTAGACTTTAATTGAAGCAACAGCATTTTTTTTCCGTGTACAAAAAAATATTTGTTACTCTGTATACTACTATCTGAAAATTCAGATAAATTTTGAGAGAGAGAGAGAAAAAGAAAGAGAGAGAGAGAGAGAGACAAAATTTGGATAAATTTCAAGTGTCTTAGTGAAATTGCGCTTTAAAAGAGATGATTTCAAAGCAGCATTATTAGTTTGCGGTATGCGCTTTATTATTTTCGTTTTTTATAATGGAAGAGTAAAAAGATGAGATAAACATATTTGCAATTACGCCATGCTCGCGTGACTGTTCTTGCTCTGGCCATATACCGTGTATTTCTATAATTTAGTCTTTTTAAGACTCTACTGACAAAGTGGGTGATATATAATATATCAGATTAATTTTATGAGGTTCTTGACACGTTAATTCGCTGGCTGTTAATTTTTCGACAGCAATGAAAATGAGTTTCCAAAACGGGCCAGCTGTAAGAACCTACGTTCTCGCAATCAAAGATGCCTATGCGGATAAAAGGATCGCGATTTCGTGTTGCAAAATACGTGATTTCACGGTGGGTCTCATAATGATCTCCGCTTCATGATGTTTTGTATGCATGTCCACGCGTATTCCTCTCTCTCTCTCTCCCTCTCGCTTCGCTTTAATGCGAAGTTTTATGTGTTTGAAATTACGACGAAAGTTTTAATCACGTACCTCCATTAGTCATGCACTTCATTCGACGCGCGACTTTGCCACTGAATTTCGCGACGCCGGGAGACGGCACGTCTCTCGCGTCGTGCGCTCGGTACGTGTAACGTATTTTCGCGGGCTCGCCCCGCGAATCGCCGGAAATCTCGGGATATCATCGCGATAAGGGGTTTCGATTCTCGGAGTGTCGATATACCTGAGAATCCCGCGAAAATCGGATCGAGCTATCGGATTGGATTGCAAAACGTCGCGGAGAAAAATTCTGTTCGAATATCAGAATTTCAACTTAGAATTTCATTTCACGGAAAGTCAGAAATACATCGCGGCACGTGCATGTGACAGCGTTTACGTTTCGAGAGCGAAGGGTAGACATTTTTTTTTCAAAAGGAGCTTAAACTGAAAAAAAGTTTAGCTTTACCGTGATATAGCTGAGACTATAGACTTTTATACACGTATATTATACCTACACTGCTAACAGCGATGTGATTGGTGAAGTCAGGGCAGTTATGATTGGGTAGAATACGGCCCTTGTTTTACATGTCATCATGAGACATAGCCGTGTTAGCAGTCTAGCTTTAATATATAAAAGTCTGTGATTCAGACGCGATTCGAGAATGTTTAATTTGCAATGCGCAAGTCTGAGCGAGATAAGGAAAAATCATGAGATGTTTACCCTCGAAGCGGTTAAAATGCCACAGTAGAGAATAATAAAACGATTTGGGGAATGTTGTTTAATGCTCATCCCGCGACATTCGAAGAAAATTAAAACGCAATTTATGACGGACCGGGTGTCTTACGCGTGCGAAAAAATTGCCGCTACGAAGGACCGCTAAACCTCTAAGCTTCTTAGCACACTGCTGATATGCCTCATTTTAATGATAGCTTCTCTCGTTCGCTCGTTACATATTTTTTCGACTGTGACATTTGCCATCGTAATAATTTTGCATAATGGGACACGATAGCATCGCTGTCCAATCTCCGCGAGAAATCTTGATAATAGGATCTCGGCAAAATGTGTATTGGACTTCCATGCAGTCTGGGATATCTAAGTGTATTACAAATTGCGACCGTATAATCTACAGTGCAATCTCTAACGCGGCTAGTGCGGAAGTACTCCGCGGAATCGCTCGGCGATCTGTTTGACGCGTTTTCGTTATCGCTCGTCATCGTCGCGAAGGCGGCGGATCTTATCGAGTATCCTGTATGACGCCCGCGTTGTTAAAGCCGCCACCCCCGATCCGGCGACCGCCGTCGTTGTCGTTTACCCCGAAAATGGCGGCGCATTTCCTAGAAGCGGTCAGGAATCGCCGAGTTAATATCGGCAGAAGCATTAGTGTGTTTGGCAGAGTGGAAAGAGACGGTGGCATGCCGTGGGTAATACAGGCGTCATGCAACGGCACACGCAACCACAAAAATCTCATGCAACACACCCTTACGCCCACTTCTGCGCGTCCCCTTTTCTTCACCGTCCATTCTCCAACAATCATATTTGTGTACCATACGTACGTACGCGCGTTTGTGTAATCTGCGTTACAGACTAGCAAAATGGTCACCACACACGCATAACATTCTACAACGGTTCACGTGAAGCGTTAGCCACGGACAAGAAAGCGACGGCTGCGACGCCGGCGTGTATTACGGGGGTAGACAGGGGATGGCGGCTGTTTCGTCGCAAATCATAGGTACCGCGACGAACGTGCGCGCGATCTGGCCAACGATTTCTTTGTAAACCGTCGTTGTCGCCACGAAGACTCATTATGTCCCTAGCCCCTCCTGACCCCGGAATATAGTCGGTGGCGGATCTTATTTTTAGAAAGCACGGCTCGGTGAACCGCGCGCGCACTGTACACTCGTAAGAGGAGTCATTAAAATACATGCTCAAGAACACCCGGGCATTTCGAGGGGAGGGAGCGGGGGAGGGGCACCGTTTTAGGTCTCCGATATGTGTTCGCTTTTCTCTCTCTTTTTCTCTCTCCCCCTCTCTTTCTTAGACAAAGCAAACTTGTTATGCGGCGTATCACGTAGTGCGACCGTTCACTACCTGAACGAGCAAAGTGCGAGATTAATTTCCGCATTATCGCGCGCCTGATGCATGCAATTGCCTGTGATTCTCATCCCTCTTATATTGTTTACATAACATAATATATTGTTAAAACTCAAAATCAGATCAACACGTTTAACGATAAACGCTGCAGTAGGGATTTACGGTCTTATAGACCGATAACACAATTTTTTTCATCATAGTAGAGTACTCTTTTTTAATGTAAAAAGGGGTGAAAAAACATTAGCTGTAATTCATTTTGCTTTATCGCAGATACATTTAAATAATATTTAAAGATCTGAAGAATTATCAGCATTATCAGATATTTTAACGTATGGGATCATATTTTTCTGTTTTTATTAAATATTTTGGTTGTACACGATAATATATATCAAGCATTATATAATGAATCAAATCAATCAATTCTAATAATTTTTGAATTATTCTTTTCTGATATTTCCATAAATTGGTAAGAAGAGAGAGTATCTACATTTATAATTCGCGTGTGAAATATTACGGCGTACAATTAAGATGCACTTTTAATAATTAAATGCACGACTTTAGGAATTTCTCGTATTCTCATAAAACCAGGCGAATCATGAATTCCTGGGAATCTAGAGAAACCTCTAGAGATTAATCGATAATTTAGCATATGAGAATGAGCTCTTTGTGTGCATATGTGATTCAAAAATGTTATTAATTCCTTTTTATTGCATAGTGTATTTTATTCTATAGAGTGTGTTGACGAAAAAAGATTTATTTATTATTTCCTGTATGTGTGTGTGTGTGTGTGTATTTGTGTGTTACGATGAAAATATTTTCTGTTTCAAATAAGAAATCCATAACCATGATATTAATAACATCGTTTATTCGATACCTTTCGGTATCTCGTTTCGTTCGTTACAACATATTTTTTTTCCATTATTTTATACGCTTTTATATATATATTCTAAATTTTTTCAGCTTACATTTTAATGATTCGGTTTCTACTATAACAAACGCCATTGAATTTTATGAACGCAGGCCAAAAAAGGATTTTATTAAAAAAAAGAAATAACGGTTCTCGCTACCATCGCAATCTGCCAGTCACGTTTGAGTTTGCATCTTCTTTTTTTCACATCTCTCGCGGAATATTGGTTTGGTACGGTAATTCGGTTAACCACCTTTTGCAACTACAGCAAATCGCTATATCGTTTGCTGCGACCTCGAAACAATATTCAGGCAAATATACTTTTTGCGTGGAATCAAATATTGCGCGGTCACTATATATTTACATATATGTATATATATATATTTATCGATACACTTCATTCTTATTTATCTGGCATGATATTTTCCATGTGCAAACTTCTGAACTGCCTGACGTAATATCTACTTAATAACGTTTCATGCTGGTGCGCTCATTATTTTATGATCTCATTGTTAATAATTTCTATATATCCTTGGGAAATTTAGGATTTTAAATATAAAGTTAGAATAATAATGATTAAAATATATCGGTAAAATACTTTGAAAGATATAACGTACCGTTTTCTTACGTATATAAAGTATTAGGATAAACTTATGATTCTGATATGATAATAAAATAATTAAGAGAGATTGATATAATAACATTTTAGAATTTTATTTTAATCTTATCGGTCGAAAAAAGAGAAAGAGATAAAGAGAGAAAGAAAGGAGTTGAACGTGTGTATGTGTGTATCTATATGCGCATAAAATGAATTACGAGATGGTTGGGTGGGTCATCCATACAATCATGTGTTCCGATGGATGCAGACTTCTTTCACGGGACATCCGTTCACGGCTTAAGGTATATCTCAGCGCATTGCGAGAAATAGTCGTGGAAATTCCCGTGGAATAAGATTGGTATCGCGAACGGCGGATCTGGTGAATGCACTGAGTCCGACATACTCGCACGTCCGCATATCACCTATATCGATCCGCCCATAAATCGGATTCTGCCACAAGCTTCTCTCGAGCTGTTCCTGATCCGGTCCTTGCCGGCGCGATAATTGGCGAAACGACGCACGATTTCGATGTTGGAAATCGGCTCAACGATAAACGTCAAAGATCGCGCGCAGCGTGGAATAGCACAGCACAGCGCGTGCACGCGCACGTGTGCTCGTGCGTGTGCGCGTACGTGCGTAGGCAAAGTT
This sequence comes from Formica exsecta, assembly GCF_003651465.1. Taxonomy (NCBI): domain Eukaryota; kingdom Metazoa; phylum Arthropoda; class Insecta; order Hymenoptera; family Formicidae; genus Formica; species Formica exsecta. The sequence goes on along the minus strand of NW_021849297.1, from coordinate 4,984,988 downwards.
GATCAAATCACTCGTTGAGATCTGGACGAGAGAACGCGCGCGATAATTATCGCTCGTTAGCTTGTTATGTTATCTGAATTTGTAATCAATACTCTCGAGAGGAAGTCCGAAGCATCGGATCGCTTTCCCCCCCTGACCCTCCCTGCGTTCTCTTACTGAAAGCCGCTTATTGTGATAATAGTCATTAATTAGATCAAATTCATAACTTATTAATTTATTTTGCATTTATTCCATGATTCTATCGATGACTTTATTGTCGATGACTTTTTTTTATGAATCTGAATGAAAATTGTCTACAAAATTGAAACATTGACGTGTCTACTTCAATATGATTCCAATATTTAATCTAAAAAAAAAAAAAATAATAAAATAAATGAATAAATTATAGTGATCGGTATAGTATATACAATATTTTGAAATAAAGTGTTTTTTTCGTTGCGTTTTCGAGATCCTAATTTATTTGTCACAGAGCTGAAAATCGGAATAGGTTAAGAATTAATTAGCCAAGTAAACGACAGCAGCGACATTCGAATTAAGTGATTTTGCAGATTAAATAGTTAATTAAGTATTCTCCCGGTTAGCGTCGACTAATTAGAGTCCATAAATTATGAATAAAACTGGGAAAACGTGTCGCAGCTGCGATTATGGTCGACAAAGATCGTGCAGTTTCTAAATCGTTTATAGGAAAAATAAACCTTAAAAATCCTAAAAACAATTTTTCACGCATTTTAATCATTTTGTAAACTCTCATATCGTTACAGCGATATAAATGCATGCGCTTGACGTTATAAAAATGACCGCGGTAAAAGAATTATTAGTTGACATATTATTCTAAATAGACCACGTCGACGGCGCAGTTTAATTAAACGCAAATTAAATTGCTAATTTATCTATCCGACTTGGTCGACCAGCAGCAATGAGCAATGGTCGCGGAGCTCGATGATCACGGAATCTGCCGCAGCTGCGAGAAAGAACTTTCAAAGTGCGCAACGACTTGGGAACATTTGGAAACTCGAACGTTGAGATTATGATATCAGGCATGAATTTGAGAAATCAAAAAGAAACAAATGTCATGTTCAATTATAGAATGAGGAAAAAAGGAAAGGACCTATTATATTTTCGTTTCAGATGGCTTTAAATATTCAATTTCAAGTAATATAACATAACGATACTATATTGCCATGTCGTATGCACGTGTGAAAACAATTTAGGATATCTTTACATAAATAATACGCTTTTTTATTTAATTTATAATTTGAATTTGTGCATTTGTAAAGTCACAAAAATGGCAATAAAATATTATATAAACGACTGTATAGTGAAATCTAGAAATGTCTCATAGCGAGCGCGCGTTGCAAGCGCATTGAAATTTCTCAAATGCATATGGATGCCGAAAAATCGTGCTTTTTGGTCGAATATATATCTGAAATCGTCAGCGCGTTCAGTGTTCTTTTTATAAATACCGAACATATTTTCGATATCAATGGCGTTATGTACTGTGTGAAAAATTAATAAACATTTGTTTATCAAATGTTACATATTTCAGTTATATTGCCCTCCCGAAATTTATTCGATTCAGTTTTATTAATATTAAAATAAATTTTATTATATTAGTTTTAATTACACAAGAAAAAATTCAATAATGTGCTTAAAAATAATATATAAAAACTAATTTAAAAAGTTATAATTGTATAAACGCGTGCGCTGAGCGTAACAGATTTCGGATATTCGAAACGCTCTTCATTATTGACGACACAATTTGTATTATTAAAAATTATTAGGTATGTTATTTGAGGAATAAATTTTGGCGGAACTAAATAATGTCGAGCTTTTTCAAGAGCGAGATAATTAGACAGCGTGAAAAATGTGTCTGCTCCACCCATTCTGGACAAACGAGTTTAGCTTTACATAGATTACGTAAGATGATAGTCCATAAAAATATTAAAGAATCCCATCAAATAGTGCTGATAAAAATATTATTTTTTTATATAAAATGAGAAATACTTTTATTATATTTTCTTTGCGTGAAATTTTAATATGTTTGTGTATGTATGTATGTGATAGATTGTAATCCAAAAATTTAATTCAAATTATGTTTCCAATTTTACATCTTTATTTTTTTATAATTATGAGAAAATAAAGATGAATAGTTAACCTATGCGATTATCATACATGAATTAACATAGAGATGCGAACGCATTATGAAATGATTTATTAGACACATTTATGGACGCAGTAACAAGATTAATTTTTCAGGCATTTTTGCTAATAAAACAAGTCAGAATCAACATTAATGTTATACAAAGCATACTTTGAAACATAATTCAAAGATATGTGCATTCTATTTAGCAAATATAATAGCACAAGTCAAAACTCTTGCCATTTAATTGCATTATAATATCCTTCATTGAAAATTTTACATAGATTTTATTACGTATAATATAAATTCACGTATATATTTTACGTATACAATATATTATTATTATATAAACAGCATATATTTATACAGCAACGAGATTTTATATTTATATATAACTTTAGTTTCTTATTCTTGTTTATTTTAAATTTACAAGTGCATTATTATTCAAAGCAAAAATGAAATGGTCACGTTCCACGTTAAATGTGAGACTAAAATGTAAGCGTGCGTCTACAACGTACTCTGCATATTCTAATATCTAGCATTCTTGAGGAAAAATGAGGAAATGTGACGAAAAGACTTTTTCCGACGCAAGCTCGCGGAAATTTTGTTCAAAGACGTAAATGCGTGCGCGCATTAGCATGTTGCGAAAACTGTACAAAGTGTATGTAGACTGTCCGAAAAGATTCACTTGACGCCTAACGGATGATGTTTGCTCTATTTTAAACGACAAAACTTTTACACGAATACATCGGAATTTACATCGATTGCCAAGTTTTCCTTTTCCTAAATAGAACGTTAATTCAAAAGGGATAAATTTGGCGCACCCTCTCTCTTTTTCTCTGGATTTCTCTCTGGGACGTCTCCGTCGTTTCGGTTGTGGATCCCGGTGTGCGCGCTGGAAAATTCAAACTGATCGAGTATCGAAGGGTCCTTTAGACCACGATCTGAGAGAGATTTCCGTTTAAATCTGTCCGCTTGATAACGATCGTACTGTCGGTACGGCAATGGTTAGCACGTCGACGCTGCCGTGATGCGGGGGTGGCGGTGGCGGCGGTGCGGTGACCGGGTGGTGGTGGGTTTAAAGCAGATTGGCTTGCATGGCAGAAACTCCCGAAGTCGGAAGCTCGTTATGTGCAGCACGCAAACACACGACTCGAAATTATCTTCGTAATTAACTGCACTTCTTAACATAACGCATGGCGTGCCAAGCCGACCAGACGGCGGGAATACGTATTTGGCGGAATCTACAAAGACGATACGTAACCTGAAACTGGCACCAGCTGTTAGACGTCTTCCCGCATACTCTCTGTTGAGTTAAGGTGAATTTGCACGGTTTGTTCTCGACGATCATTCCCCGAATCGATTACTTATTTATATCTACAGATTGATAAAAAATTCGATATATTTCACATTTAAAGGAGAGAGGGAGAAAGATAGAAATTTTTTAATATTTCTCTATTTACTATTGCTTTGATTATTTAGAATCATACTTATAATAATTTTTCCGTTCCATAATTTAATTATAAATTATTTTATAGATATCAAGTTTAATCTCTGTATTTTTATTTGCGTAACATAATAATGTGACATGAAAACATCGATATTGAGAACTGCTTACTTATTTCGCTTTGGATAGTTTTTCAACATAAATCATTACTTGGAGCGAGAGAATACAGGATGATTCTATCTTTATTAACGCAAATGATTTTTAAAAACATTTTTATTATTTTTTTTCCGTTTGGACGATTTGTTCTCATCTATTAGATGTGAACAGCGTTTCTGCATTTTCTTACGCTCTTTTGTATCTGTTATTCGCACTTTGCACTTCTCGCTGACCATTTCCACTTGCCACTTGTTCTAATTTACTTTGAACGCAACGAATTGGTACTCATTACACGTTCGAGGCATTGGTTCGAGTAGAAAGAGGTAGAAACTTGTGGTAAGACTTGTTTACCCTCTTCGTGCAGTGTGTGCTCGCCAAACGCGAATTCGACTCCTTCGATTACCCATTTCTGGTCGAGATTCCTCCTATCGTAAAACGTATGTCAACATGCACGAGGTGTACGAGGAACATACGCGGATATTGACTATATCGAGAATTAGGTAAATCAGTACTCGAAATTCTTCATAATTTACGCGATTAACGTGATTTATAATGACTTAATTAGCGCGTATTACTTACGGCAATTTATCGCGGCTAAAGGTAAATTGTAAATCTCGCTTGTTGCGCGCTATGCTATCTGGCCGGTTTATCATATCGAATCGTTTCCAGGAGCGATCGATTTTTGACCCTTCACCTTAGAACGCACGCGGAAAAACAATGTAGAGCACGAAAGGGCGCGGTAGGCATTTTGCGACACGCTTTAAAGATCGCCTGCTGGTAGTTCCCAAGATCGCAACACGGTCGTTTCCGTGAACTGCAACTAATTTTAGGATACTTTATAGAACGTAATAAACATGACTTATATCAATCTTTTTATAAGCACGAAATTTCTAGAAGCGAGTTTAATATTTTTTTTTTTTTTTTTTGTACTTTATCGAAAGAGACTCCATTTTTTTAATGGAAGTGATTAAAAAGTTGATTAATTATTTAAATATAAAAATAATTTAATATATATTATATTTGCCGCTAAAACTAAACAATAATATTTTGCTTTTTATGCACTATATGTATAATATAAATTAATATATATAATGTGCGGAGAGTACAGAGCACAAAGCTTCCAAATCATTCTTTCGTGAAATATATTTCGATGCATATCAATGATTCTGTGAGTATATCGTGTATTTATGTGCGATTTTATTATGCAATTCGCGATAACTACGTCGGGATAACGACGTCGGGATAATTCGAATAGTGCGGGGCGAACGATCGGCGCGAGGATAAAAGAAGACGATCCCATAAATTACGTTCGTGTAAATCCAACGGGTTTCTAGGACGTTCAGACGGAAATGGATTAAGCGCCTCTGAAAGTTGTATCAAGATGCGGGGAAGTTCTTGATCTTGCCAGTAACTTTTCAACTGGTCTTTCCGCTGGCGCATCTGTGTTGTTCGCACGTTACGCGTCAATGTCCTACTTTTCTATCCATCCCATTTTTATCTACAGCCATTTTTATTTACAGCTGTCGATTAAAAATTTTTTTTCTCTTTTCTTTATAATGATTGAAAGAGAAAGATCTTTCTTTCAGCTGACATAAGAAAATATTTATAAATAATTATATAGAATTCAATAAATTATATAGAATTCAATAAATTGTTCTTCAGCAGTTACAGATGCATCCTATAAAGCGAAATATCGTATTGTGTTTATGCGAGATTCATGTAAACACCAGTGAGCGCGCGAAACGAAGTCGCAATAACGTCAAGCTGCATCGCGTCTCCTTGCGAACGAAATTTACGGAATTTAATATCACACGATAACTGTAGCGTAATAACATCTTAACTGTATCGTCTTAACTGCAACGCGCACGGAGAGAATCCATTCGTCGCTCCTGGAAACAAAAGATTTTTGGCACGCCTACGTCGAAGGGAGCCAGCTTTTCTACCCCTTTCTTGGCTCCCTGAACGTATCTGCGCGCGTGCTCGCCGATGCATTTCTATTAACGCAATCACGCAGCTGTGTGCGTGTACCTCGTCTCCTCTTTCGTCTGCTTCCCGACGGAATTAACGTACGCATCGAACACGAACAATATCGCACGCAATCACGGAAGACGCGCCATCGCGTCGAAAGACCTCCAGGTATGCTCGTGAAATATATTCACCCCCGCCATACACGTGGGTTTCCGGATTTATTGTTACTTCCAGAATCATCTCGATTGTCGCGTGCGCACGCGGTTTATCGTCATTGTCCGATAGAAGAGTTCGTGTTAATTAGCCGCGCGATTACGCGCACCCTGCGTGCATTGTCACGCATGAGAGGGGTACATAATTGACTCGCGTCGGCAGCGGGGGATGGAGGGGTGGGGTGGGGAGAGGGTAGATTCGACGAGAACGGTTTCGCGGAAGCGGTAAGTCGGTGACGTTGAACGAGAGGGAGCAGGGGGGGGGGGGGGGG
>NW_021849297.1:4970471-4978687 GCF_003651465.1 Formica exsecta | reverse complement strand
GGGGGGGGGGGAGAGGGTACGGGAGAGGGTTGGAACACGAGGCAGAGGGTTACGAGGGTTGTATATCGCGGATTCACAGACAGGGCGGCAGACTGCCGGGCGGCCACGGATACTAAATTATTTACCGTCTTGTCTATCTGTATGTTAGATACTTACCGACACGTGTTGCATGTCTATAGATGTTTGTCTTTGCGATTCCCTTGTATATCGGAAGCACCCGCGGCACGGTCACGTATCGCCGCACGCCGAAGTTTATCATTACGAGGCTACGACAAATAAATAACGAGGCGTCGTCGGGCCAAACTTGGCTTTCTCGGAAGAGACGTATTGATAATGGTATATAGATATATAGGACGTTACACTGCCGCGAATAATGAGAGACAACGATAGTCTGCTAATAGATAGTCTTTCCTCAATGGATGTGCAAGTCCATTATCACCGGGAAGAGTAAATTAGTAAATTAGCGCAAAATGTTATTTCAATGAAAATGTTTGCTAAAAATTTTTGTAGTAAATAATTTTGGCGAAAATATAACCGTGTGATAATCGTGGTCCATATGAAATAATTTAATGCATGATTATAACAAGAATTTCCACAACCAAACTTGTGTACTGTAATTATTCTAAAAAAAAAAAAAAAAACTGTCACATATTACTCTGGCAGATAAAGTGTAGCAACATGTAATGAAGATAAATTGGACAGCTTTTACTTGTTAAAATATATGTAACGAAATTATGGGAATGTCGGGATATTTGGTAAATAAATGTATATTTTGCATGCAAACATCGCTATGCAACATACGAATGTAACATTTACAGTCCCTTTTCTATTTACAGATGTAAATATTTACACACCTTTGAGTACACCTGACAGAATAAAAGTACAATATTTTTATCTAACAAACAGCACACGGAAATGCACATGTGAGTGTTGTCTGTAAAGTAAATACGCTTTAATATCTATGATTCTGTATGAATACCATCCGCGATGACAATTATATAACATTTATGTAATCTCTTTAATCGCTGTTATACCACGAAATGTTTTTTGTACTATTTAGAGTGTAACTCCATTAATTTTCGAATTGAATTTTATACCGCTCACGTTTTATTCTCGCGTACAGCCACATGTAAAATATAGGAGCACTAATTGGTTACTCTATAGAATTGATTATAATCATGCATTCATCGGTCGTGTATCATTTAGTCGAGTTTTTGCATGAGCGACAATGGGGGCTTCCTCTTTAATCCTTCGATTCGGCTTCCAACCCCATTGATTGAATCATTCTTAGGGCATCATTATCGAATGCTAGGCTTTGTGCCTCCTTGTCGATGAAATCTCGTTTTGCGTCTCGATCAATCCTATTATTGTTCGCCTCGTCATTTGTCCACCATTTTTCCGCGACATCGATCGTTTGAGCTTTCTTGCTTGTCTGTTTGTTACCTAACTCAACATTTACGTTACTGCTCGCTGCAATCAGTGAAATATTATCTAACTTCTTTATCCGAGGATCGTTTTTATAAAGAGCTTAAAAGAAACTGAAACATGCGTCTTGCAATTGTAATAATAGATCCATATTCCAGCTTTTCCAATATACATGTCATGAATAAAATTAATAAATAATTATATAATGTAGTTATTGCATTCTATCAAAGATAAATAAATATATTTAGGATTTGATATTGTAGACTAAGTAAATGGCTGGATATTTATAGAAATGTTTTAATCTCTTGCATTATTTTATTGTCTAATTATATTTTTTATCAGAATTTTAATTGCATTAAATTATAGCTCTATAGATTTTACTGAAGAAAAATCAAAGTTAATTTCAGATTTTAATATTGAATATTTGAAAACAGGATTTATATTTTAATTTTTATAACATTTATAAATATTTTAAGAATATGGGATAATTATTTATTTTTTAATTTTAATGTTATTTATGAATTTGGTAAATTTTTTAATTTTTTTATCCTAATATTTTTTGTTTATCAATTATTTTGATACGAGAAGTTTTTATTTTCACGAATATATTACGATAAGGTAACATATTTATATTAAAAACTTACTTTATCTTTAATTTTTTTAAATTATTTAATATTTATTTTAGATTTTAGATTCCTTTTATTTAGATTGGAAGAAATTATAATATCGGATATTCTGCGATTTATTCAAAATTTATTGTTTTTTATAATACGAATGCATCGAACATTGTTTAAATACATAAATTATAATTTTGTTGGCTTTAAGAACCGTATTACATTCCATTAAATATTCCATTAAATACATACGCCAGTGAAATATCCCCCGATTCTGGCACAGCGAAAGTTTAAACATTATTGAAAAACGGAAAATATATCAACCAAAGTTTGGTCATACAATATTATGTTCTTTCTGCATACTTTATCTTTTTATTATTTATCGCTGATTCATAATCTGATCTTCATGAATAAAAATTATGTTTTTGTGCAATGTATACTCTACGTACATAAATTATTTTTTTTTTTCAAGCCTTATTCAATTTATTTTGTTACATCCATTTTTTCAAAAGAGAACTTAACAAGTAAAACAATTTTTGATATATTTTTCAGTTTATTTATTGCAAAAAAAAATAATTACATTCTCAACATATAACAATAGTTATTAAGAATAACTTATACGTATAAATAAGGAAGTTTAAAATTGTCCGTATTACTTGTCGCTTTTAATTTATAAAGCCGAGACAGTCTGAATTTCGAAATCTAAATTAATTTTGAATATTTGGACACATACGAGGATTAATTCTAAGAATCTCTTTTAATTTTTGCATACTTTACTTTGAAATTTTTGTAATATATATTTTTTCTCTTTTTAGGTGAGTACAGGAGATTATAGCAAACGCGAAGGAAGTTATACGAGAACTCGTAAGTAATAAGTAATAATGGATCTCAATTTGGGGTATGGAAATGTTGTTAAGATGAATGCGAAATAATAAGGCATAATAGGAAAGTAGCAGCTCTAATAAGGTTAATGCTTTCGCTTAAGTGATGGAGGTTGACTTGCCTTCGTTGCCGAGAAGAGATGCTGTACTCTGAAATTAGTACCTCAATACTTTACCAATTTAGATCTACTATCGAAGATAGTTATTGTTTTCGTTCTATGATAAAAAATCGAAGGCGTCTTTATGAATATTTTTCACATAGAGTTTTTCATAAAATATTTCTTTTTTTAAATAATTTTTAATAAATTAATTTAAAAATTTAATGTTTTTAAATAATTAAACGTTTTTAATGAATTTTGTATTAAAGTTTTTATTGAAATGTTTTACGATTAAATCCTTCTTCGTTTAATTTTATATATTATATCCACAGCGAGAGATAAAAAAAAGAATAAAAATTAATAATTAAAACAATTGAAAAGTCGGTCGCTTTTTTTGTCACGTTTGAGCGCTATCATTATTCGTTGAAATGCAATGCCTTAAAGTTTGGCGCGAGGAAGGATCGTACATACATATTGAAAATGAACGCTGACCCACATAAATTTTCGGTTACCACGGCATGTCCGCGCCGAAAAAATGCGCTGACTTCGCGTCTCGCCGTTCTACCCTTCGAGGAGCCAAAATAAATGCATAGGCTACGACAAATTCTGACAATGAGGTAACTATGCAATATTAATGATTGATACACTTACGTTCCCGTATGTTTTATTTGTTATTTGTTTTTAATTTTTTACGATTGAATTATATTTACTTATATAAAAATCTTTATTTAATTCTTTTTACTTTGCCAATTTATTGTGAGTTAAAAACGATCGCGAATAACAAGTTTTGTCACATATTCATCGTTAGTGGCATATTGCCATTAAATTATACTTAAAATTTTTGAAGCGAGAAGTTGTTTTTTTTCTCTAACGTTGCGATTTCTCGTTGTCGAACTTTACAAGAAATGCCGTAGCTCTTGGCACAATGTAATTTGAAACTCTTAACGAGGCGTAGAGGTAATACGGAACGGGAGCGAAGAATGCACCACGCGCATTTTCAAAATAAACCTTTAAGTACTGAGAAAGAAAGTTTCTTAAGTTTGGATTAAAATTTTACTCCCTAATGAATCGGGATGATTAGGTACTTGCCATTTACTGAAAGTTACTTATGTAAATAACTTTAATGATTGATAAAACCCAAAGGAGATTATCTACATATGTGTATGTGTGTGCGTTTATACGTGCGTGCAACAATTAAATTCTTATTTTCTCGGTTTCTCAACTATAAAACTGTTATATAAAAGTGCAATTAAATATGTTGTTAATTAAAAGGATACGCGAAAGAAGGAAAAAATTTATTTCAGAAGTTACTTTCTCAACTTGCGTTTAAGAGTGTTAGTAGCGTTCGCCAACTTTCGAATTTTCTAATGCAGTTAATCCGTTCATAATATGACCGCTCGTCCTCACGGCCTTTTCTAATTAGTAGTTTGTTTTTGGTGCAGAGCATTGTTTGCGCTAATCACATTCGAAACGCGCAAGATTATAGGCAGCTGAGAGAGTTAAGCAATAGGATAGACTTAAGAAGTAGATAATAAATCTCTCTTCAGCATTTCTCGTTTTTTAAACGAAATCATTTTCTGATTATGTAGAACAATACGTTGAAGAAAAGTATGCATGAGGAGAGATTTAGAATGGTGAGTTAAGTAGATAGAGATAAGCATGTTATCTATTAATTACGCAATGGAATTCCGATTAAAAAAAGAGCTTTAACTCATTTCTTTACTATTCTATATTTATTAATATATCTATTACATGCCTGCACGTGAACGCGGACATTCCTTGGTTCTTTTGGTATGTCGGCGACGTTCGTCAGAGACAAGGCAATCATTGAAGGAATTCCCGAAGAAAGAGCAAAATTTATAGGCGATTTATTGTAACTTTTTAGTCGAACATGTAAATATCTAAAGAGTATAATCTTTTGACATGGAGAATCTCAAAAAAAGAACCAAATATACATCACAATTTAATATATTAAAGATATTAAAGAGAGAGATATATTAAAGATAGCAATCATATGTATATAATTAAATATTTGTTGTCAAACATATATTTTGAAAAATTCTGTTAAAATCCCATTAAAAAAAAATAACACGAATAACATTGCGAAAAAATTGCGCGATTATATTTCGTGGGTGCTTTCAATTGCATTCAGCGTTGCTGAATGTAATTGTGACATGAAAAGCCTGCAAGCAATAGTTCATAACAGCACTGAAAAAGAATAATTGGGATACATGATGTCAGTATATCACAAATGTTTCATCACGAAATTACATGGGATGCTAATAAATGCTGCAAAAGCGATCATTTTTGATGCTTAATCACTTTGATCTCTAATGTTAATTTGCTTCTAACAAGATAGAGGTATTTTGATTAATTATCACACGATCTGTTCATTTCGGAAACGATGTAATGCGCGAGAGCCGTTAGATTCTTTTTTTTTTTTGAATGTGCAATGCAGGTACGTGTGGTAATAAATGCATTCAAAACCAGCGATAACGGGGAATATCGACGTACAAATTGACACTTTCGCGTAACGACCGCGTGTTCGTTGCATCGCGTCATGGCCGATTTTCCGAGGATTTTTCATAACGACCATTAAATTGCATTACCGGACGAAATATCATTTCTCTACGGCAGAAATTTCGAGATTAAAGCAGAGCGTTTCGCGGCCAGAAATTAGATTCTCTCACGGCGATTGTTTCCCGCAGGCCGTTATATACAGCCAAGATATTATCTCCCCCCCTTAAACTCCACATTTACATGGTGACTCTCGAGTACCGCAATAATAATACATTCCTCCGTGCATTCTAAAGTCGCCCCGTACACAATGATCCTACCAAAAATAACTTTCTAACATAGTTATAACATTTTATTCACGCGAGTGACATAAAACGCCACTATATACTGTCAAAAATAATGCTGTACGAAATACTGTGGTTTCATAATATATTTCCATAATATAATAACGTTAGCACAGGGATAACAAAATCAATCTCTCGAAAAAAATCCGTTCCCTTTACAGCTTTCTAGAAATCTCGTTTCTATTACCATGGATTATATTCGAGAAAATGTTTAGGAAAAAAAATACTATTGTCACACAGGGCAGATTTGCCTTCTCTCATTCGTCGTGTCGAACCCATATGTGTCTCTACACGTATCGTTACACCGCGTAATAATCCTGTAAAAATAATACGGATCTCTCCCGAGAGTCCGCCGCGCAGCAATAAAACATCGCTGCATTAGGGTTGCGAGCGAGGTGTAAACTCCTCGTTCGAGCGGCCCGCGCGTGGAAAATGGCCTGTAGGACCTTGCCGAAGGGTTTTAAGGGGGTTCGAGGAGGAAACGTCGGCAACGACGGTGGGTTCGAGCGGACGTTGAAGAAGGGGGCGCGGGAGGTTAATGGGCGTACATAACGAGGGCCTACATTATGCAAATAGCCATGGATGGCCACCAGCCGTCGACTTATATCTTATCACTTTGACTGCCCGGTCATTCATATGAATATCGCACCCCTGGGAGAAGACGAAAAAAAAAAGAGAGAGAGAGAGAGAGAGAGAGAGAAAGAGAGTGTGTGAGAAAGAGACTGAGTAAGTGTTATTGAGCTTAGTGTTAGCGATGGTTTCAGATGCGAAATGAAACGAGAAAGAGAACGGCCGGTCCTATTTTTCTCGGGGTTGTTCCGCGCGCGTGTTGAGATTGGCGGAGAAAATTATACCTCGGTCTATATCGATGAAACGATTTTTACACAACGATTTTATACACGTTCTCGAAGAGACTTGTGTGCTTTTAAAACGGGAGGAAATAGAGAGAAATGTAACGCGGATATTCCTCCGTAAATTTAGATTCGGCTAGCGAGGTTTGCTTTACAGTGGGCAGAATGATCGCGCGGAAAGTACTGCACAAACGTGACGAAATTCGAGTTTGCGTGTGATCTTGCGATGGCAAACTATGTTTCAGGCTATCTTGCTTACTTTGATGCGGGTTGGTAAGCCCGGAAATATCGGTCCTTGTTTGACCAAGGACCGATATTTCTATATGCAACACTGACTTGGATGCCGTATTATCAACACAATGATAATCAGCGTTAAATTATATGTGTGCACGCGACAAAGAACACTGTTTTATACCTGGTCTCTCTCAACCTTCTCGGATATTATAAATCTAGCACAGTCTAGTTTATGCATATATAAGATTGCAATTTGTATCTCTATTTTCTCGACATAATTATATTGTACATTAAAATGTATAACGCATACTTTAGCATCGTAGCCATGTGTATATTTTGATATTTTACTATTATTTAACTTTAAGTTTTAAATAATCAGATTATGCTCTTGAACAATACGCGAACTGGGGCGCATATGTGCGCATGTGGCGTGTGCAAATAATTACTTCTTCATGTGAAGTAGGTATACGAGAAAGGTTTAAGCACATGATTATTAAGGGAAAAGAAAAGAATGAGGTGCACACACGTTGCGTGCGCTTTTATTTCTGTTTCCGAAGTTAAGTCCCGATGAAGGCGTGACGACATATTCAGAGTTGAAATAAAGACGTGAATAATTTCTTATGCACAGGACACAGTTTTCGAAACAAGATGTGTGTCGAGTATTAATATCTATGATATTCAATACTAAATTTCTCGGCGAAAGTCTTTGTATCTCTATAAAATTCGAGGCGTTCCTCCTCCGTGTTTAAGTTTCTCATACAGACGAAGGGTTAACACTTCATTTATATCAACCGCAGATTCGCGCGATACTGCAGATCTCACACATTTTATACGCGGATCGCGCTTTGTCACGACACGCGAGCGACGCGAGCCCGTTTGGAATTGGCCTTATCGAGCCTTTGGTTCGCGATACCGCGCGAACGATAATCGCCGCGGTTGCAGCGAATTACCGTCGAAACACCGATATTAAGTCTCGTAAACTCGCGCGGCAGCTTCGAAGAAATATTTAACCCCCGGCTTTTCATCTTCGTTACGCGCACGAAACGTCATTTCTGGTCCGTTTGTGTCGCTCAATCGGTTTTTAGCGAACGGAAACGGAAGCGCGATGCAGCTTTATTGCCAAATACATGTGCGCAAAACTGTACATTCAGCTTGTTATAACTGATGACAAAATTGATGAGTTCAAAATATTAATTTATATATTTTTATTATTATATATAAATATAAATAAAAAGTATATATTTTTTATTAT
>NW_021849297.1:4889307-4964360 GCF_003651465.1 Formica exsecta | reverse complement strand
GTTGAAGGTACAGGGGGAGGAGCGCAGCCTCTCCCCCGTCCACGCGTAAATGTCATAAACAATTTTTTTCAATGAAAAAATAATAAATTATACAGCATACACATACTTTAATGTCAAACTTCAATTTATTATATCTTCTAAACCAATGCCGTCCTTCACTTATTTTTTGCGGGGAATTACTCAGAAGAACCTCCCTTACAACATATTTAAGTGACGATAAAATCGGTGAGGTGTAACCTTTCATGCATATTTACCGTATTTTTTAACACAAATTCTTTATGAGTTATTAATTTATTTAAAAACAAGATATAAATGTTAACGAATAAACGAATAAAATCAAGAATATCGAAATAACGGCGGAAAGAGCCAAGCGCGGTATTAAGCGTAAATTTGCGAACAGCGGACTTTTTTTTGGATATTTATTTATAAAAACAAAATATAAAAATAAGGCTTTTAACGAATAAAATCAAGAATATCGAAATAACGGCGGAAAGAGCCAAGCGCGGTATTAAGCGTAAATTTGCGAACAGCGGACGTTTCAGCTTTTTTTTGGTCATCATCAGCGTATCGAATAATAAAATTATAAATAAAAATTAAATATGAGTAATTAAAAGGGTTTTAAGCGATTAAAAGCGTATAGCTACAAAGATGATAATTGGTAGTAGATAGCGCAATTCTCTCAAGTCATCCGAAAACCATACTCTCAAGTATCCATGTTAAAGGGCCGAAACGTCCGCTGTTCGCGAGTTAAATATTTTAATGTAATCTTTTTTAAAATAAATTTATGCCCCCTTAATACCTCGCTTAGCTCTTTTTGCCATTATTTCGACATTCTTGATTTTATTTATTTATATTTATATATTTATTAAATATATGTATATATGTATATGTGTATGTATATATATGTATGTGTGCCTACATGTATATGCAAAATGGAGATAGTTCTATTGATTTGTTATTATGTCACTTGTCGTAAGTCTAACAATGAGATATGAAAATTCAAATACGAAGTAGTAGGAGTAAAGCAAGATATATTGAAATTCCTTGCAGGCAAGGTAAATGTGGATAAAACAATATATTAGTAATGATGGCAGTGCCTCACAGTCTAAGTTAAAGTAAATTTTGCGACACGAAATGTTGCGTAACAAGTTGCAGATGATACGCTTTGCTAATTTCATTGAGCGAAGTATAGAGAGAGAGAAAATTCTGATACGCGAGTACGCTCGTTATTATTCATCTTAATTGAAACACGAATTAAATTCAACATCTTCACGCGCGGATCCGTTTTCATCATAAATTTTAAGTGAAGTTTAGTAACTAATATCCTCCTCTCTCTCTCTCTCTCTTGGTTGGTTGACCTGTCCGGAAGTTCGACGAGAGTCTGAAGTGTGCGTGAGGAACGAGCGTATCTACCCTTAGTTCAGATTATTCTGGATGTAGCAAACTGAATTCAAGAGAGGAAACCACCTGTTAAAACTCATTACCTGGCAGGGAGTCAGTAGATGAGAAACCTATCTGGTTTCACAAACTGGAAAAAGGAAGCGTGGTAGGATTTTCTTGCGAAATCTCGTCCTCGTAGTGCCACCCTTGATAAATTCAATCGCGATGCGCCCTTTGACTCGTACCGAGGTATCTGCCTAGTTAAGATATTATCCCTTTGATCACGTTTACTCGACGATATAGAGAAGAGTTGACCACGTCGAAAGGTTATTGCTGGTCGAACGGCCCCGGCGACGTGGTACCTACGATTATAATGTATTGCAATATGATATTATGCAGCACTCTTATGAGTATGACAGGGTATTATCCTCACGCAGCGCGAGATTTCCATATTGCGGGCAACATGGTATTACGTGAAATCGGCCGCATAATTACGAATTTACCGTTAAACATCGCTGACCACCGTGCTGTGAATATGAAATGCGCGTCGCATCTCAATACCAAGACTTTTCTCAACCATGCAGAATTAATGTGCCGCGTCATATTAGATTTATCGCACGATAGTATGCATAAAATGATTAGCTGTAATGCAAAAAGAGGTATTTTCAAGTATAAAACATGCATTGCGACTCGTCGCCGCTTGATCCTGATTAATTGCACTGAAGCTTTAACAGCGAATATATTGCTGCTCTGTTCCCGATCGATAAATGGGCAAAATATTTTCGGCGTGTTACATGATGTTATCATGCTTATTTTAATAATAATTGTTCAAATATAGTGATATTAATTGTTTAGCATAAGCCAGAAATTAACAATGCGTTACGAATCCGGAGTATATAATCGACGTAATTTTCGGCGAATTCAACATTTATTTAGGACATTATCAACTTTATCGTATTTATTTTGATTTTTATTTTTATTGAACGATCTACGGAATTATGTCTTAAATATATAAAGTTTAAAATAGAAAAAGAGGTTAAAAATCTTGAATTTCAGTTCTTTAATCAATTTTAACAAGTTTAGAACAAAAATATTAAATTTAGATCAAACCTTTCTCAATTACGTATTTGTTACATTTGTATTAATTATATCATGCTAGTTGTATTTACAATTAACCGATAAAAATGGATATAAATATGAATATCAGTATGGATATTAATATGAATATCGTATTTGACTATATATCCGCATATACAATCGCGCCATTTCGGATATAATTTTATATGGCCAAATATGATCTTATATAATTAAATAAGACTATTTTTTCTCGGGTATATCTTAGTTTATTTATAATATTCTCCGTCTAGTTTCGTAAATTACATCATCAGAATGAGATAAAACAAGTTCTTATTAAATTACAGCGAAAAAATATCTTGTTAAAATATAAGTATGCAAATATTTTTTTCAACATTCGTCAGATATCTTGCTTGTTCACAATTTAATTTTTTTCGCCGATTATCGCGATCGATGTATGAAGAGTAAAATAAGAATTCGCGCGCAAGCGCAGCGTAGAAAATAAGTTTCTGCATTTCAAATCATTCATTCCCGATGTCTTTATTGTGCACCGTTCTCAAGTTATATTGCGGTTGGGCCGTAAGTTCGTAGGGTTAACAATAAAGCTGAACCTCAGGCGGCAATGACAGGGTCACTGGGTGATTTATCGAACTCCTTCCGTCACCAAGTCGTTAATCTTCCTACGCGCTTTGTAGTCATCAGTGTGCATGAAGATGTGTATTTCGGGCTCGGTACACTAAATCCTCTACAAACCGATTTAACAACTCGGCCAGACAGAGAGAAAAAAAATTTAATCCCCATCGCTCGACATCGCGCAATCTAGAATTATTTCAGTTCCGATTTCTCACTGACGCGACATGAGCTTTGTTCATTTTTTTTTTAAGCTCTGTTTTAACGAAACACTTGCCGATATACTGGTTATATCAGACTTTCCGCTCCGGTTTGGTTGTTTGTCGGTAAGAATAATTTATTCGAACCATTATGCGTAATTACAAACGGTCCATTTGTGTAATACACTGAAATCGTCGATACAATAATTATTATAACGAGAATCATAATATTTGATGAAGGAAGGGGCAGGGGGAGATAAGAGATGATACAAAATACAATACACAAATTGATACAGAATTATTTATATTTATATTAAAGAAAGTGTGCACACACGTATAAAACCTAGGATGTATATTGTAATAATCATGATGATCGGGTCTAATCAAAAAGTTATCTGGATCGAAATCGCAATTTGTAAATGGAAAAAGTCCGTATCCGGACGTACATTATAGTCGTTCAATATGTGCAGCTGCTGGCCCCGCAGTCGCTTTCCTTTTTCTACTCCTCGCAAATTTTCTGAAGCTATTCAAGGGTCAAAAAGGACTAAAACTTTCTTACTATTATTAATTCTTACATTCGTCATTTATCTGGCAAAATCCATTGGATAAATTAAAATTTAACAACTTTACTATGTCGAGTGAACAACGATGGTTATTGGAGAATCGTTCATACTGAATGCACGCATACATTCAAATCCATGCGGAGTGCGCTCTATGAAAATTTTAAAAGCGGCGCGGTGGATTATTAGTTTTTTATCCATGCTGTGTGAATATTATAATGAAAACCAAATGTGAGTTATAAAGCCGACTTATGACCAGATCGTTTTGCCGCAGTTGTTTTAATTTCTGAATTTTATGCGAATAATTCGTACTTCTTTTATTTTTTCGTACTTTTACTTCGCATCAAACTGTAATTCTCTCACTACAATCTCACTGCACATACAAGTTCTGAGAGTTTAAGTTCAATTCTCTTGTCTTTTTATACCATACATAAAGTTTCGTTAATATTATCTAATTATTTATCGTATGTCGTTTCTATATGTGAAAATTTATAAAATCATGTATTATACTTTTATGAGAGAGAATGTGTATATTATACTCTACACAACAAGAGAAAATCCATGCTAATTGTGTCTATCTTGAACGGATTTCTAAGATGTGTCTTTCTAATTGGATCTTTGACGAGGGTTATGGCTCATTGATTAATTCAAAGGAAGAGGACATCTCACTATCTTGAGTTAAAGACGATACTATGTGAAATGTCTACTCTGGGAATTAATATAATTAGTATACTTTGAGTAATTAATTAATGTCAATGAAATTTGATATGACGATCCTTTAATTATGTTATATATAATAAGTATAACGTATATGTATATAGTTTCTTTATTATTATATAATAATATTATTCATTATTATAAATAATATTTTTATCTACATGCGAATGCGTTGATTTTTACCAAGTGATTTATATAGAATTACCGCGACAACATCGTAGAGGCGAATAAACTACCTCAGTCGAGCGTTTCTTTTTGCATGCTGGACATAATGGCGGGCCTTAATAATTGCGTAAACCTGGTATAATTGGCAACACGATACCTTTACGCGACAGGAAAGTTTGCGACACTTTATATAAAACACATAAACGCAGAAGGGTAATTATGTTCCAGACTTATTACTAACCGACAAGTTTTCCGTGGCGCGTTTTATAAACATTTTTGCGGAATTTATTTATAAAAGCAGAACGCGACAATTAACATTTTTGATAAATAAACTCTAGTGATTACGTAATTTTTTTTCAATTTTAGAAATCAAACGCAACACTGTGATGTTATCAAAAATGTAAATTAACAGAAACTCTGAGACTCGAAAAAAGAACATCTTTTAGCAACATTAATTTTTACATATTTATTGATTATTGTTATTGACATGTTATATGTATATAAATGTTACTCTATATATTGGATATAATTCTACAAAGGTACACAATATAACGTTGTGAAATCCTATACTACTTATATAGAATGTAGTAAAAATGCAGTTTTTCGCGCGCATAACACAAGACTTGTCGATCAATCGTCAGCATTTGTCACTATAGATCCTAGTTTTTTTTTCATTGATCAGCAAGTCGGCCGAAACTCGTATAACTCATCGTTATCCTTCATGTGGAGGCGTAAAATCAACAGCACTTGTTTAATTAATTGAATTAGCGCCAATGACCGTGGTTATTGAAGGATAATGATAGATTTTCCCTCGGTAAAAGACCGCCAACTGGGTTATTTGTGTATCGTATTTACTGGAACCAGAGTTACGAACCATTCCATCATTTAAGGTATTCTCCCCGTGGAATTCTACGGACTCCTGAGATCTTGTTTCATGCAAAAGGTAAACTTCCCTTCAACCACACTGGAAACAAGCTCCAAATACTCCGCCATATATGTATATGTGCAATCTAGGTCTTTTATTGATCTTTTCGCGTATGAGGATCAAGGGTCTGGAGTAGCAATATCGAGTCATGAAGGAAGATTCGAGGAGCAAGGACTAATGGAAACGGCCACGTGGCAAGCACGCTGTTATGGAGCCCATATTGGAGCAAGACCAAGCGAATCCTTATAAATAGAGGCCACGTTGATATTCATTCGAGAGCGTAAGCCAAGGAAGTCAAAAAACAAATATGTTCTTTTTGCAGTCCAAAAATAATAGTTTATTAGTAACAATTCTAGTTTGTACATCCTGTCACAAAATTATTAAATTATACAGGTAGAAATCTCTGCAGTCAACATCTAAAAATTTTTTTCACCGTCGTAATCTTTCTTTTTTTTGTTTTTGCAAAATTTACAGTCATTACAGACTGCATATTGCCTTCTAAGTTTTACGTACCGGAATATTTTATTTTTATTCGAAATAATAGCACGTACTTCTTTAGAACCCTATAGTATTTAACTAAGAAGCAGAGATATCGTGATTCGTGATTCATTAGGCGAATACTGAGCAAGTGATGAGTGGTGTCGTAGATCAGGATGCTTCACGTCGCTATTAATACAAAGCGTCCACCGTTCCTTACGGGGTGAGTTATTGTCATCGAGATAATTCTTGTTACGTTGATTCATTACAGCTTTCGCGTTTAACGTTCTTGTAGTCTCAGAGAATTATTTAACGGCGAAGTGAATCTGAATTTAGTAAACTATTTTAAAAGTACGTTTAAAGAAATTATTGAAATAACAGTATAATAACAAGTGCGTATAAATACACTAATGAATATACTTCATACTGTGAAGTACTTAAAACTGAAAGTTTATATCGATTTTCTTCACTGATGTTTAATTTTCTCTTCTGTTTGGGTGAATTGAATATTTGACGCGTTAGCTTCAGCTTTGGAAAGGTTGCGTGTAATCCTTGATGCTCAGGTCATCGGGTCAGTAACTGTGAATCAATCCTAAGATGGCTGGCAGCTATTAACTAGCATCGTCTCGCGCTCGTATCTCCTAAAGCAATCTTGCATCGTTTTACGGAGAACTAGCCATATAAACGGAATAGTTGGAATTCTTACTATCTAGTATACATCACCATGCAATAATTTTAAAACACCATATCATGTTTTCTCAAATTTAGAGCTACAAGATAGTTGAATATTCTCGGCAAACGATAGTTGCTATGTTGTGTATGCATGTGTATACAGTTTTAACTTGATTATAACTTTATAAAATACGCGAATATAATAAAATTGGCTGATACTGAATATTTACATAAACAAATATCGTTGCAAAAATATATTATTGCAAATAAGTAGCGTTACTTCCGCTAACTGTTTGCGCGAGCGAGCTTGAACATGACATGCGGTACTGTTATCAGATTGTTGACAACAAATTTGCAGCAAAATAGCACGCACATGCATAGCAGAAACGTGCCGAAAACGCTTACCAACGCGGGTTAAGCGCATCAACAAAAAAGCCGGTTGGGCGAAGCGGGTCGGAAGCCACTCCGGGGGAAGAGGTAGGGGAGGGTAGGGGGAGAAAAAGGGTTAGCACCACTCCGATAATAAATCGAGCACATTCGGGGCCGGTTTTTGCCGAACATTAAATATTTTTCCGCGGTAATGATATGCGCCGGAATCACTACGGATACAGTCGCGTGCAGGTTGCAGTCGCGCGTAAAAGGGGGGGGGGCAGCAGGGAGGGAGGCGGGCAGGGTGTACATCGCGTAACGTTTTGAATGCATATGAAGCACCGGCGCAACGGTCGAATGGAGAGATTTAAATCAACGGGGCGGCCCTATAGATAATGCCGGGACGAGTGGCCGCGCACTCTCTCATAAATCCCGCGAAGAAATTTAACTGCGAGTAGAAAAAGAGCGCGTTTGGCCAGACCCTCACACGCGATCCTGTCTACGAAAACCGGAGTGGGTGTCAGTTAAGTCTCTTGTGAGCGCGCGAATGAACTGCACATTGCTCGCCGATCTCTCGCCGCCGTTAAAGCGAAATTAATACGAGTAATTCGACAAGGCGCGGCCCGTGATGGCGAGAGTCGTGTTTAATTTATAAAACAATGAAATCACCATGTAATTAAAATTAATATATAATCCATATGATTTAACGCCGATATTGATAGATGCGATATTTCTAATTATAATCAATCGTAAGAAATTATTTGGCAGATAGATTAAAATTTCAGGCAATCAATCTATAGATAGATATTATTGTATCAAGTTTTAAAACGACGAATGTTTAACAAAAAAATTATATTTGCTTTAATGCCTATATTTCTGTTCAATACAATAGAAGCTAAATGAGGTTCATTTCGTCCGTCATGCTCTCTCGCTCTTTTTCTCTCTCTCTCTCTCTCTCTCTCTATCTATCTCTATCTCTATCTTCTATATGTAATCTTTCTCCATTTTCCATCTTTGTAAATCGTCAATAAATAGTTTGCAATGTTTCGCTGGATAGATTTTAATGAACATCATATATGAATTCCTTACCGTACGTGCACGCACGTTTGTGTGTCTCTTTCATTTGCGAAAGTACAAGCGTGGCACGTGTTACGCAACGTCAACCCTCACACCAGCATTTCACAATATGCAATTATTACGAACTGAAAGCTATTTTATACACGGACTAATAAATTACGAGATGCCATTCGACCAATACTAACCAGAACCCGCGTACATGTAACCCCTTCCGCGTAAATACATATGCATCACAAGTGTGCATTAAAAAGTGCATTTAAAATTGTATACAGCAATATTATATGAGATCAGAACGAATAAAACAGCAATAATAATTAAAGAGCAAGCGTTAAAAAATAAAATTACAGAAGATATTTAGATGTTTCACACATCTATGACAGTTAATGATTTTACAAAATAATTGATCTGTATATATATATATATATATATATATATATATATATACAGATAAATATATATATATATGTATACATATGTGTATGTGTGTGTGTGGTGAGAGAAAGAGAGAGAGAGAGAGAGAGAGAGATTCTCAATTAACGTTGCAATTGTATATTATATGTGCTATTATATGCATGTATGTTATGATATAAGGATCGTAATTGACAGTAACTTTTATGGGAAAAAGTTATTCGGGCGAATTCACGTCACGTTCCAAATTTTTGTGATGTGTGACTAGTGATATAAATTCCTTAAATATTACCCAAACGGAAGATTTATTAAAACGATTTTGTATCTATAAGAGAGATGAAGGTGAGAGAATATTGCTACTATCTAAAGTTTTTGCTTCTACGAAAAATAAAATAAGTTAAAAAAATAAGTTAATAAGAATGAGTATATATAAAAAATAAAGTTATCGCATTTATATTGCATTTGAATTATTTCTTTTGTTTTATACGCATCTCTATTATTTTATCGCTGAATTTATTTAAACCAATGATGCGTACGAAATAAATTGAATAATTTTTAGAAAGCTGTACCGCATATGTTTCCACTTTTGAATTCGCATGCGATGTATTTAACAATCGATGCTGTATTAAGCTAAATACATTTAGATGCAATAAATGCCCTGTGTCTGCTATATTATATATTAAATTGCTACTATACATACATAGAATTAATAGAATTTGGAAGATATTTTATTGCAGATATATAGTTACAATATATGTTATTTATATGTTGCAATTATTGATGATAGAGACAGAAGAATGCGCAGCTCTTTTCGTATTTCTTATAGCGATTATTTCACGATAACGAGAAAACTTTCTTCCCTCAGAGGTCAAGAAGTCTTTACAAGACGGATGTGTATGTTTCCAGTATTTCCTTTCAATAATTTAGCTCCTTTATCTCTATCAACCTGATTTTTGTGCCAATACCTTTCACACACATTGCGTGTGAGATTTTTTTAAAATTTATGCAGCTTGTATCTGTGACCTGGTGAACAACTAGCCGCAACGGCTAAATTAAATTTTAGAGATGTAATCCAATTTAATATCGAGAATTATTTAACACAATTGCTAGCATTTTAATTATAATGCCGCAATGATGTAATTTATCTCAATAATTGGGTTCTGCATGATACGCAAATTAAGTAGGGATATCGGATGCATTCAGAGATCGACGAGATACGTCCGGCTCCCGCGCAGTTCGCTTCTTTGCGCAACCTGCATGCAGTCTCACGCCGCCGTATTATTTTCTGCATTCCATCTCGATAGCATTTGTGACGTTAATTGTTGTTTTTGCATTTGTTCCACATGCATTCTTGCGAATTGCGTCTGCTCGAATTTAGGCCACGTTAAAAAGCTCGCGTCGCTCGTAGCAATGTATTCGGCATCAGAACCGGTGTTGGACCGTCGATATCCTATTCCGCAGTCATGATGCAGTTTCACACCGTAATCAGAAGCAAGAGTTTATTGACACTCGCGCAAGTGAGGGTTGAATACTTTGTAACCTCATATCGTATATTAAATTATACTTTCATGCACAAAGAGATTCGCGCGTTTTTAATAATAACATTTCTACTAGTTTGTTTTTGTCGCAATGTGTGGTATACGCGTGTCTTAATTAGATAGTCACCAGAATATTCTGCAATTTGAAAAATATGTGGTAATATTCTTGTATATTTGTTTTTCGCATTATCACATCACATACTACTGTCTGCGCAGATATTTCTCATGGCGTCAATTTTATTTTATATTTATTTGTTGTTTATTTTTGTGGCATGTTGTTTCATCTACTTACAATTTAGAGTGATTCAAAAGTATCGGAATATCATACGTGTCATGCGTGTTATATGTATATATTGTTGCGTGTGCCTCTTGTGTTTCGTCCTTGCGTGACGTCTGTGGCGCTTATATTTCATAATTGTTGTACCTGTCTCCGTGAGATCATCCGCTAGTACGTTGCTAAGAGGGTTGTTGATAAACAAGGGTAGACATTGTGTGGAAAGTCGTCATTTTATAAAAAAGAGAGTCTTACGGCTGCCGTCTTGCCGTGCGGACGTGCTTTTCCGACAGCTATAATTATTATATTTCCTGTCAATATTCTGTTCTGTGTTATCAGTTAAAGTTCCATAGTTCTTTTCTTCAAAGTGTCTCGTTATTCCTGGCGCGAGTGTTTGTGTGAGAGTGACGATGCGAGATCGATCGACATCTATTCGCGCACGCAACAATATAATAATGCTGTGGGTGTTTCTGTATAAAATACAGATGGAAACATTCGATATATACAATGTCTCGATTTTAGCACGGTCGATGATAATTTTAAATTAAAGTTTATCGGATCAGATACAAAAATAACACGCTACGTCTTCTCTTTGCTTAATAATATAGCTCGAATCATTGATTCTTTAAAGTTGAGAATTGTCTTAAACCGAGGATTGAACTCTTGCCGTTATCTATGCTGAAAGTCGGAAATGTTTCGCCGTCGCAGCTATTATATATGAACGATGCTGTCCGTGTCCAAATTGAAATCATACGTCATGCGTTTGGTGCAGAGCCAGCAGCAGGAACGCACGTTTTATGCCGTATGCAATTTTCGTGCTCTGTGATCCATGTCCAACCGACCGCCACTCCACCACCCTGCCCGCGGACTACCAATTCATTTTTGCTCTCGTTTCCAGCCGATGCTTGTAAATCGTACTTGCTATAATTCAGAGCGGAAATCGGGAATGATCCCCGACATACTGGGGCAATCTCGGCTAAATGCCAGTCAGCAAACGCCGAAAACGACACGAAGCGATGTCCAAAATGCGCACGAAGCACATATTACACGCGTTCCACAGCCACGGTGGTCCCATTATCCTCTGATCATGGAACTATGACTTCTTTGTCTGCAGCGGCATGCAGAAATGTTTGACGAGAGTTTATGTTGACGTTTAATCCGATTGTTGAGATAGCGAATGAGATGCCGGATCGCATGCTTCTCGCGTGAAATATTTTTGCAATTTATCGAATACAGTTTATGCGCGGAGCGAACACGATGGATGGTTACCCTATCGTATCGGACGGATTGCGGCAAATGATGAACAGCTGAAAAAGCTGTTCTAAATAAAAAAAAAAAAAAAAAAAAAAAAAAACGGAGTTCAATCAGCGGAGAGCAATTTTTGCACAGCATACATTTATAACATATATTATGCACGGCTGCATATAAACGTATCTGGTAAAGGAAAAAGTCAGTTACGAGTTATGGTTATTCGGCCAGAATGCGAAGCTTGCCACGCGAATGCGTCAATAAGCCACGCGTTAATCATGTCGACGAAACGACGCTCCGCAAAGTGTCGAGAATGGCATGGCGAGACGCGTCGCGAGCCGGCTATTAGGCCAGGAAATCGTCCAGATGGATTTGCAGCCGGTTATTGCGTTACATCCGACATTCGCGCGGTTGACACCGCGACGGATTGTCCGCTCCCGTTTTCCGGTACTGACGACGATGCGATGATGGTGATGGAGCGAGTCAACGGTCCGTTCAATTATGCACGTGAATTCGATCATTAGAGCATAGCGCGCTGATTGAATGATGCGACTAACGTAGATGATCATTGGCATCGCATATTAGTAGCCGAACAATGAGATTAGCTGATTGTTTGTTTAGAATCGTGTACTCAATGAAGCGGTTCGACTGACTTTAATCTTATCATTTGCGTCATAGTTTGTGGAGAAACTGCGCGATAGCGTTCGTGGTTAATTTTTTTAAAGTAATAACGCTCCATATTACTTAAATATTCTTTCTTAATGATTATTTGCGTTGTTAAACAATATAAATAATAAACACAAACTATTGTGTATCTATGAACCGCGATGGTCTAGGTCAGGAATCACATGTCAACTGACGGCATCCCGATGGAATTCTATCGCGCGAATTGCGAATTGTCGTCATCGGTTGTACAATCAAACAGGTACCGCTATGTAGGCCTCCGTAAACGTATGCGTGCGTGTGCACAGTTGAACACGCGTTGTTAACACGTAACTGTTTACGATCAGATGAAACGAATGCGCGTAATCCCGCTTGATTCGAGACAGAATCCTCTCGCCCGGTGCCCCCGATACTACGGTTCACCTGGCGGATTGCTGGAAAAAGGAGATAAACGAATTATCCCGTTCGTCAAACAAAACCTCCATTATTTGTGCCGGCGTGGCTCCAGTTCGTTACGCAAGACTTTGTCCGGTTGATTCGAACAGCTCGGCTCGGCTCGGTCTAGCAAATATACAACCACGACATTGATGCACGGAATTGTGGACAAAATGTGGTTATCAAATCGAGACATTGAATCGCTTGCGCGCGTATGACACGAATTCACGGTCGAATCGAGGAAAGTCCGTAAGAATGTCGTGCAAAAGATTCGAATAAAGAGATATATATATATTATTAAATTATATATATAAAAGTGTCTAAATGAGGGAAACACATTATTATAATTTATATATAGTGGATTGTTTTTTATTCAAGATCCTTCTACAAGTTTGATTCGTATTAAGAAAACATTTCTCCCTCAGTTATTCCCGCAAGACGGCCGTAATAACTCGATGAGATGCTAAGTACTAATTAACTACGATTTCCTTTTTAGCTTCTGTTACTTTTTCACGGTAAGATTGTTCGTCTTTGAGTCGTACCTGAAATTGGTTTTAATTAAAATTTAACAATATCTTTTCCATTATGCTTCGTCGGTCGAACTTACTCGTCGATATTGTCTTTCTCGAGTGTTACAGCGTGCTCCAGCGAGCCGAAATTTAGTGATGGAGGATATTTTAATTGCGAGCAATGTTTCCTATCCGTAAACACGTCA
Organism: Formica exsecta; assembly: GCF_003651465.1. Lineage (NCBI taxonomy): Eukaryota > Metazoa > Arthropoda > Insecta > Hymenoptera > Formicidae > Formica > Formica exsecta. Next base: position 4,950,833 of record NW_021849297.1, on the reverse strand, counting down.
CAGTTAAATTTTGCGCTTTGTTGGTCATGTTAGAAATGCCTTGTATTTAGTGTCATTGTCGGTGACGAGACCACGACGTGCCTTTGAAATAATTGTAACGCGAATGCAAACGTTATATTTGTTTCCCAGATAGAAAGAGAGCGAGAGCGAGAGCGAGAGCAAAAGAGGAGTTTGGAAGGAAGTTGTTGTTATTATTCATATAAATTGTTTTCGCGACCTATGCTCTCCTGCAAACAATGCAAGTATGCGAATAAAGTTTTACGCGTACACGTCGCGCGCGCGTAGTTTGTAAATATTTGAGATTGTTCGATATATATACTATATATATATATATATATATATAAAATAAAACCGCGGATAGTTGACACACGATCGAATCGAACTTAATTTCCGCAGGCGCGCAAACAAACAGATATGATGCAGAATATCTTTTTATACAATTGATGAGAGACGAAAAAAGATTACCATATCTACACTTAAAAACATCTAGTTGTTATAAATCACCGTTTCATATTGCATTTTCGCATCTGTCGTACGGTTAGCCGAATTTATTTCAATGTATTGTTTTTTTGTGTTTTTATTTTATTTCTTCATTATTTATTGTACCTGTTTGCGATTCGCTATTGGAATTGGAATTTGTCGACCGGTGTATTTTCAGAGTAATGTTGAGAGCGAGATGAAATAATTTCGTGTACCGGGGACTATACGATTGGAATGTATTACATGATCGGTTCTATCTGTGCATCCATCCTCTATTCACGTTTCATCCGTCGCTTTGCCGTGCATCTTCAATGCGCTCCATTGATGCTAGATATCACGATTGCACTATTGATTCGCTTCATTTTCGCATCGCCTCTATACATGCTTTCCTCTTCCTCCAAATAATTATATTACTTTTCTTTTTTATTTTAAGATAAAATTGACATTTATAGTGGTTAAAATATTATCACGAAAAAATGTGATATTGATTTTTTTGATAGTTTAATTTTTTCAATCATTTTTTTGTTTGAAATTACAGATTCTTTTATCGTAAAATTAAATCTATTTTAAATAGATAAAGAGTCTTTAACAATATTTTCTGTAGGATATGCACTGTGATGTTATATTAATGCGAATTAAGAAGTAAAATAAAATGATTTGTTTATGTACAACGTCACATTCCGAGAGATATGGGATTCAACGGAATGATGTTTAATTAAACGTAACTTGGCAATTCGCAAGCTGCTCGACTCGTCGAACCAAGAATGGGAATAATGCAAGGTATGAATAGAGATTGGACCGAAGAAAGGAAATTCTCTCTCTCTCTTTCTCTTTCTCTCTCTCTCTCTATCTCTGCAGATTGTTAGATTATAAATTAAAACATTTGGGAATCAAAGAGATTACTATACCCAGGGAACGCCTTCCGTATAATATCTCTTACGTAATTTACTCTCCCATTACAGAGTTTGATTTAAAGAAATGATTAACATACAGGAATTTATTTAATCTCTTCATTTACGATCGAGCGAGAGCAATTATTTCGACTGTTTCAAGTATTTCCTGTCGGGATGCCGTTCCTCGACACTCCAAATTAGTAATTGCACTTCAACATTGCGTGTCACTCCGATGAGAATCATTCGTTTGCCGCCAGTATTATTTCATTTGTACAAGATCCAGATTTTTTTCTCGATTACACGTCAAATTTAGTATAATAGATGATCTGCGCGAGATTTATAATGCGTTTTCTCGACCGAATAATTTCACGATGGCACATCGCAAGTCAGTCGCCGACAGAATTGAGGATTTTAGATAGCACATGAAATCGGAGACGTGGAGCTTTCGGGTCGTCGGACATAGTCGGTATAATATACACCAGCTTCGAATCCTCGGCGGGGATGGTTGTTGCACAGGGAGAGGACTGAAACGGACGAGGAACGAACAGAAGCAGGCAGGTAGGTAGGTAGGTAGGTAGGTAGGTAGGTAGTTGTTATCACGGTTTCGCGGTAAATGAGAACTCTCAGACTGCGCACCACTAATGCCGCTACGGGAGTGCCGTACAACTTCGTAATAATCGAGCTCGTAGAGAAATTCTCTCATTTTTAGTCTCGCGCGCACTTTCCGATTCTACATGTCGCCAACGTCTCGCTCTTCTATCACATTGTATCGTAGGGTAAAAAGCGACTCGATCGAATTCGATCGTTCAATGACTTTATATGTTTGCTTGAAAGACTGTTTTTTTCTTGCAAAATATAATTGACAATAAAACTTATATTCTCTTAGCAATTAAAAAGTAATTCTCTAAAAATATTTCATTTGTTTTCCGATAAATAGATTTTTTAACTTCGTTTAGAGGCCCGCTTGATTTCCACCTCTAAAATGAATGAAAATTTAAATAAAATGCTTTTATCAATAAGTGCATTAGCTTGTGGATGACGAGTATTTTAATCGTCCCTTTTTGGCAATTCTCTTAATATCGATGGACGTCTCGTTAACGGTACATTCTTCTTCAAGCTTGACCCAGTTCCTAAATTTACCCGTTTGCCTTATTTCAACATTAGTTCGTGAATATTCTCGTCTTCGCGCCGTACTAAATCAGAAATTTTCTTACGTGCCATACAAACTTCCGGCGATATCGATTACATATTTGAGTCGATAATTTCTCGAGACAAAAGTAACCGGAATTCTATAAAATAAGCTTTTAAAATGTACATCCTTTTAAATAGACAGGAGCTCTTCCTCTCGCGCTCAGAAGTGCGTAAGCCGTCATATATAATACGTATAAAAAGATGAATAATAAGTATCCAGAAAGAATGATGTTTAAATGCAATTATTCGTTAATGATTATTATGGTAATAATTATTCGTGTTTCGCGCCAATAGCATGTCTGGCGCGGACATGAACCCGTAGTCAGTGGAGAAGTTAAGAGAGTTGGCGATGGATAGAAGGTTGGAGAAATAAGGGTGAAGGGATAACGAGAAGGCGAAAGATGGAAAGGACGAGGAGAACGAGAGTCGAATGAAAATAGTCGTTGAACGTGAAAGAAGTGCGTTTAATTAAACCGACGAACAAGTGCAGCCTCGGCATTAACGTCCGTCGTTCTTTCGCATTTTCTGCACCTGCAGCTGCTTTGTGTTTGCCGATCCACTGGCGGGAAATGCGCGATCGCTCCCGGCGAGATTTGGATTTTCATCTGATTATCGAAACACGCGATCGACAGAGTAACGTTTGCATACGGTTGTATAGCGCGCTTTTAAACGCTAAACATTTATTTTGAGAGCCATAATCAACGCAATCGTAAAATGAAAAACTTACTTAATATATTCTCTAACAATAAAATAAATTTATATAATAAATGTAAAAAAATAAAAAATGGATGATATATTAGATTTACATAAATAATACAATTTCTTTTCACATATAAATAATAATTTAAATTAGAGATATTTAACTTATATGTATGTATATATATCAGGTGATTGCATAAGTTCGTGCCCGATTTAAATATAAACTTCAATAGATTCAAGATCCTTCTACAAGTTTGATTCGTATTAAGAAAACATTTCTCCCTCAGTTATTCCCGCAAGACGGCCGTAATAACTCGATGAGATGCTAAGTACTAATTAACTACGATTTCCTTTTTAGCTTCTGTTACTTTTTCACGGTAAGATTGTTCGTCTTTGAGTCGTACCTGAAATTGGTTTTAATTAAAATTTAACAATATCTTTTCCATTATGCTTCGTCGGTCGAACTTACTCGTCGATATTGTCTTTCTCGAGTGTTACAGCGTGCTCCAGCGAGCCGAAATTTAGTGATGGAGGATATTTTAATTGCGAGCAATGTTTCCTATCCGTAAACACGTCACAAATTTTGCGCTTTGTTGGTCATGTTAGAAATGCCTTGTATTTAGTGTCATTGTCGGTGACGAGACCACGACGTGCCTTTGAAATAATTGTAACGCGAATGCAAACGTTATATTTGTTTCCCAGATAGAAAGAGAGCGAGAGCGAGAGCGAGAGCAAAAGAGGAGTTTGGAAGGAAGTTGTTGTTATTATTCATATAAATTGTTTTCGCGACCTATGCTCTCCTGCAAACAATGCAAGTATGCGAATAAAGTTTTACGCGTACACGTCGCGCGCGCGTAGTTTGTAAATATTTGAGATTGTTCGATATATATACTATATATATATATATATATATATAAAATAAAACCGCGGATAGTTGACACACGATCGAATCGAACTTAATTTCCGCAGGCGCGCAAACAAACAGATATGATGCAGAATATCTTTTTATACAATTGATGAGAGACGAAAAAAGATTACCATATCTACACTTAAAAACATCTAGTTGTTATAAATCACCGTTTCATATTGCATTTTCGCATCTGTCGTACGGTTAGCCGAATTTATTTCAATGTATTGTTTTTTTGTGTTTTTATTTTATTTCTTCATTATTTATTGTACCTGTTTGCGATTCGCTATTGGAATTGGAATTTGTCGACCGGTGTATTTTCAGAGTAATGTTGAGAGCGAGATGAAATAATTTCGTGTACCGGGGACTATACGATTGGAATGTATTACATGATCGGTTCTATCTGTGCATCCATCCTCTATTCACGTTTCATCCGTCGCTTTGCCGTGCATCTTCAATGCGCTCCATTGATGCTAGATATCACGATTGCACTATTGATTCGCTTCATTTTCGCATCGCCTCTATACATGCTTTCCTCTTCCTCCAAATAATTATATTACTTTTCTTTTTTATTTTAAGATAAAATTGACATTTATAGTGGTTAAAATATTATCACGAAAAAATGTGATATTGATTTTTTTGATAGTTTAATTTTTTCAATCATTTTTTTGTTTGAAATTACAGATTCTTTTATCGTAAAATTAAATCTATTTTAAATAGATAAAGAGTCTTTAACAATATTTTCTGTAGGATATGCACTGTGATGTTATATTAATGCGAATTAAGAAGTAAAATAAAATGATTTGTTTATGTACAACGTCACATTCCGAGAGATATGGGATTCAACGGAATGATGTTTAATTAAACGTAACTTGGCAATTCGCAAGCTGCTCGACTCGTCGAACCAAGAATGGGAATAATGCAAGGTATGAATAGAGATTGGACCGAAGAAAGGAAATTCTCTCTCTCTCTTTCTCTTTCTCTCTCTCTCTCTATCTCTGCAGATTGTTAGATTATAAATTAAAACATTTGGGAATCAAAGAGATTACTATACCCAGGGAACGCCTTCCGTATAATATCTCTTACGTAATTTACTCTCCCATTACAGAGTTTGATTTAAAGAAATGATTAACATACAGGAATTTATTTAATCTCTTCATTTACGATCGAGCGAGAGCAATTATTTCGACTGTTTCAAGTATTTCCTGTCGGGATGCCGTTCCTCGACACTCCAAATTAGTAATTGCACTTCAACATTGCGTGTCACTCCGATGAGAATCATTCGTTTGCCGCCAGTATTATTTCATTTGTACAAGATCCAGATTTTTTTCTCGATTACACGTCAAATTTAGTATAATAGATGATCTGCGCGAGATTTATAATGCGTTTTCTCGACCGAATAATTTCACGATGGCACATCGCAAGTCAGTCGCCGACAGAATTGAGGATTTTAGATAGCACATGAAATCGGAGACGTGGAGCTTTCGGGTCGTCGGACATAGTCGGTATAATATACACCAGCTTCGAATCCTCGGCGGGGATGGTTGTTGCACAGGGAGAGGACTGAAACGGACGAGGAACGAACAGAAGCAGGCAGGTAGGTAGGTAGGTAGGTAGGTAGTTGTTATCACGGTTCCGCGGTAAATGAGAACTCTCAGACTGCGCACCACTAATGCCGCTACGGGAGTGCCGCGTAATAATCCCGCGGTAAATGAGAACTCTCAGACTGCGCACCACTAATGCCGCTACGGGAGTGCCGTACAACTTCGTAATAATCGAGCTCGTAGAGAAATTCTCTCATTTTTAGTCTCGCGCGCACTTTCCGATTCTACATGTCGCCAACGTCTCGCTCTTCTATCACATTGTATCGTAGGGTAAAAGCGACTCGATCGAATTCGATCGTTCAATGACTTTATATGTTTGCTTGAAAGACTGTTTTTTTCTTGCAAAATATAATTGACAATAAAACTTATATTCTCTTAGCAATTAAAAAGTAATTCTCTAAAAATATTTCATTTGTTTTCCGATAAATAGATTTTTTAACTTCGTTTAGAGGCCCGCTTGATTTCCACCTCTAAAATGAATGAAAATTTAAATAAAATGCTTTTATCAATAAGTGCATTAGCTTGTGGATGACGAGTATTTTAATCGTCCCTTTTTGGCAATTCTCTTAATATCGATGGACGTCTCGTTAACGGTACATTCTTCTTCAAGCTTGACCCAGTTCCTAAATTTACCCGTTTGCCTTATTTCAACATTAGTTCGTGAATATTCTCGTCTTCGCGCCGTACTAAATCAGAAATTTTCTTACGTGCCATACAAACTTCCGGCGATATCGATTACATATTTGAGTCGATAATTTCTCGAGACAAAAGTAACCGGAATTCTATAAAATAAGCTTTTAAAATGTACATCCTTTTAAATAGACAGGAGCTCTTCCTCTCGCGCTCAGAAGTGCGTAAGCCGTCATATATAATACGTATAAAAAGATGAATAATAAGTATCCAGAAAGAATGATGTTTAAATGCAATTATTCGTTAATGATTATTATGGTAATAATTATTCGTGTTTCGCGCCAATAGCATGTCTGGCGCGGACATGAACCCGTAGTCAGTGGAGAAGTTAAGAGAGTTGGCGATGGATAGAAGGTTGGAGAAATAAGGGTGAAGGGATAACGAGAAGGCGAAAGATGGAAAGGACGAGGAGAACGAGAGTCGAATGAAAATAGTCGTTGAACGTGAAAGAAGTGCGTTTAATTAAACCGACGAACAAGTGCAGCCTCGGCATTAACGTCCGTCGTTCTTTCGCATTTTCTGCACCTGCAGCTGCTTTGTGTTTGCCGATCCACTGGCGGGAAATGCGCGATCGCTCCCGGCGAGATTTGGATTTTCATCTGATTATCGAAACACGCGATCGACAGAGTAACGTTTGCATACGGTTGTATAGCGCGCTTTTAAACGCTAAACATTTATTTTGAGAGCCATAATCAACGCAATCGTAAAATGAAAAACTTACTTAATATATTCTCTAACAATAAAATAAATTTATATAATAAATGAAAATATATATATATATATATAATTTTACTATTACAACATAAAATTAAGATACTATAGAATAATAATGTTGCGAGATAATCGTTTCTGTATTTCACGATAGAGAAAATTTATAAATTTTTAGACTCTCTTTCTTTCTCTCTTTTTCTGACGTGAACTTTATTTCAACTCATATCATTACACTTTTTATCTGTCAAAAACTCAAAATTACTTTTTCTTTTATTAAGTCATTGAAATAATCTAAACTAGCATAATTTGACTGCAATTTTTTAAAGAAATAATTAACAAATGATTCATGAATCAACGTTATTTAAAGACCATAAACCATTATGAAGATTAAATATAGATTGAGAAATAATTAGACATTTATAAAATAGTGATTATTTTTGTCAAATAATGGATATGAGTAATTATAAAAATAATGGTCTTATAGTCTACGTCTACGTAATTTGCAATATAATCTCTTTGTTTTTATCAATTCAATATGTGTAGTTCAGATCGATAAGCATTCGCGTAGAACGCGATACGTCGGAAGGAAGCCAAAGTAATCGCAACCGCAAGATAATCTTCTTCGCTTCTTGCCTTTCAGTTAGGGTTGTTTTTACAATTTGTAGTGGCCGACCACAAATAACGTAATAACCGTGTAACGGCGGTCTATTATACACCATATTAACAGAATAATTACGGATAACAGACGTATATATTTAAGAATAAATTCATAAAAAATAAATAATGTATAGCTATAAAAAGGCAAATTAGCGAATATTAGTAAACATACAAATTAATAAATATACAATTGTTCAATAAAATCAGAATCGCATTCGCTACGGGTTGATTTGTATTTCACACGTCATTGTCCGATAATAATTAAAAGTCGCATAATTACATGAAAAGTCGACGCATACTGATTATATAATATATCATCGCAGACATATTTTATTTCCGTCTCACTGATTTTACGCTCATTAAAATATTTGTACAAAAACCTGCACCTCACAGGCATAATATATTATGTTACCTATTATACATTTTCTTTGCGGCCGATTAATCAATATCGAATGCGAAATTAAAATATGTCTGCTGCAACTGGACGAATTGAGACAGCCAGTGAAATTATTACAATTACACATATCTCTGTGTTTTTTACTACTCTGATATGGTGAACAATATTTCTGAAAAATGGTAAAAATTATCTGATGTATCTTGTGTGGTTTCCGAGATGAGTCGTTTTTCGGGCTTATATGATTTACTCGCGCACATTATTTTCTTTCCGTGTTATGGTTTCAACTTTCCTCAGCTTTCCTTCCCCCTAATATGCTTATCTTTGTTATACTTATAGTATGTCTGGGCTATCCTTTAAGGGCTATTACATTACGTAGGTAACAAGGTTTCGATAGGATCGATCGCTCTCTGTAAGCCACTCCGACTTATTCAGGATTATTAAAGCAATTTGTCTCGTTTTCTTTTTTTTAAATTATATTATGTCTTTTATTTAATTTCTATGAATTTTCGTATTTCTACACACTTTATTTTCAAACAATTTTTAATAATGTATTAATAAGGGCGATAAATATAATATGTGCAATACAACTATTCTAGCGGCATAATATATCGATATTTTACATAAATGCAATATCTAAACGTTAATGCATAGTAATGCATGATATTTGCAATATTGTCAATTTATTAACATGTAGATGGGATTTACCTCGTAATATCCCTCGAATTAGCGCTAACTCTCTGCAGTAATTCAATAAACATTTACGTCAAAGTTATAGTGGCCAATAGAGTTGGATGCGGCCGAATATCACATGATTGGTTACTATGCCGCTTCGGCATCATCCGACACAATTCATATATACACATACACAATCTACGATACGACTTATGCATTGTATCTTAAACCGTGAATCGTAAACCGATCGAGCGGTATATCATGCGTGCCTCGGTCATTACATCTTTACGATTATCCAACAAACAATAAAGCTAACGAACATAGTGTCAGTTAATGGTGATAAGATCGACTTTACCGAATACCCACAACTAATAAATTCTGCGCGCCCGTAATACGGCTGGTGATATTCTCGTCCCGTCGCCGCTTTTAACGCGTTCGACGACGTTTTACGGTTGACGGCAAATTGGTAAATACGATATGTCCTTTTTATACCGATGTTATGCGTTCCCGGATACAGGCACATCAGCAACTCGTTTTATTGCCGCCGAGAAGGAAAATATTTTCCCCGAGCTTTGATTACGCTCTTCATCAGACGCAAGTGCGCTTTTGAGGGATACTTTTTAATAAGTCCTTCTCGCAGATGCGATGCTCTCGTGATTTGCACGGTAAAATGCATCGGCCGTGCAATGACGCCGGGAAATTTCGCTTCGCTAATTCATCGGTTAATCGGACTGCACACACAGAAAAATATTATTCTATTGCTAAGTAAAATGATTACTCAGTTTACTTTACTTCTTTTAAGTAACAGTTATCTTTAACAAAGAATATTTTCTTAATAATAGTCTTAAAATAGACTTGTCACATTTTATAGAAATACTCATTATCATGTATTCAAAAAAAGTAAATATTTTCTTTTGAAGAATATTATAAAATTTTATCGAAGAAAATTCAGATATGGTTCATTTAATTTAAGAAAATTTATTAGATCAGAAAAATGTAATGTATTTCTTTCAATTATATAATTTAATATTCTTGATTGAAGTATTAAATTTATTAATATTCGCGAAATATCGCGATTATGAGACATGTGCGCTTATTCATTAACTGTGCGTCACGCATCACTATAGCAACAATGCAATATGTGTTTTTGTAGAAGTATATCTTGCTAATCTTGAGGGTCTCCCTTTGTCAAAGATAATGTTTATTCGAGTGTGTAATAATGCACGTGATAACTAACCGTCATTCGTGGGAATTTGTATTATTTTTTAGAAACAATATTTTCTCTTAGTACTTGTAAAATCCTAGGTAGAAAAATGTAGGTAAGAAAGTTTTACGGATTCATTTTTATCGTTTATATATATATTGTTCGACCGTGCGACTCAGTCGCCACAAACAACGTTTTCTTGTTTGCCGTGAATTCGTATAAAAGCGGTACTTTAGGTGGGGCGAACGAAAAATCCTCCCGAGTTTTTCAAAGGGGCATCCCTTCAGCCCAAACGTAGCGTTTGTCTAAACTACGGTGCTCGCTGCAGGTTCCATTTACCGCAGCCTTTTAAAAGCTCCAAGAGCCGAACAATTTTACTGGTTTGCTATGTAGGACGCTTGTAGAAAAACGCTCGATTCTTAAAGTAAATTTTTCACAAGACCCTCTGACTCACACATTTGACATTCTTCATTCATTCCTGTACGTGATGATGCGATGAACAAGTACCGCAATATTATTCTTACATAACGAAACATTTGTAATTGTACTGCTCAGAGAATGCGTTTATAATATTGAAGTATTTCTTAGATATTTTACAGATATTTATGTGTGTTTGCGCGCTGTTTGTTCTATAACGTAATATTTGCTTCATCATTCTAAAAAAAAACATCGAGATCACAAATGTTCCATTGAGATCGAGATAAATAATTTTTGTCTTTAAACTGTGTAAAATGTCGTACCGTTGAAATATCTTATTCATTAAGAGTCAAGCTATCCGATACAAAAATGGAGGCTATAACGCGGCAGCGCGTCGTCTTTTTCTCTTCCTGAAAGATTAATATTCACTCGCTTAAAAGTGTTTAAACTCATTGTGGTGCAATCGTGATGCTCTGCCATCTTGAAACGAGCATACCCAAATAGGAAAATCCAAATCAAATATTCTGTTGTTTGTCTCATGCTAATTTTATAACTCCTGGAATACACAAATTCAGCGCGTGACACACATTTGGCCGTATCCCAACTTCCTGTTCCGGTTCCGCCGACATACCGCGGTTTCTTAACCCGGCATGCAGTCGCAAAAATAGCGCAGCGAGATAAAACTCTCGTATATACCCTCTAATAACCTCTTCCATCGGCAGTAACTTAGTCTGTTCTTCGAAGGTAGTTACTTCAACTTTGCTCCAATTTCTCGTTCGCCAGTCCTCTTCGCTCACTCTCATCCTCTCCTTCCTCCTTTCTGTAGGATCGCTTCTCTTCTTCCGTCAACTCTCCACCAACGATTCTGTGAAGCGGCCAAGACCACTCGTTACTTATAAAGACCGACACACACCGTCAACGTCAACAGTATCAACACCAGCGTCATCAAATGTTAACGGTACAAATAGCGGCGATTGTAAAGCCCGATGCACAGTGGCATTTAGATAAGATAGCGCTATTTGTTTATAGAAATTGTGCGTTTTTCGCGGCATTTTTTCTAAACGAAAGAGAAAAAAAGCTCTTCGACGCGCAATTAAATCTCACATTGCGAAGAAGAAGCGGAGGAGGAGCGGCCTTTGAAAAGTCGCGAGATGTATTTATCGAGCGGATATAATGGATATTTAAAGCATACAAACTGCGCGTAGTTATTTACATTCGTTAAATCGTGTAGAGGCGTTTATGTCCTCCCTTACATTGAACAGGGTACGCTCTCCCCCTTTCCTATGGATTCGAGCGAGTTACGGGATCGGAACAAAGGGAGAACAAATGCCGCTCGTAATGGGCACGGACGTTAACAAAGTCGCGGGCATGTCGCCGTAATCTCTTCTCGCTGCGGTAAAATCTCACGGCCGGCCATTGTGCATCGGGCTTAATGACGCTGGTAGAACGGATACTGTCGACTCCACGCCATCGACGAACCCGACGGAGAACGGCAAGACGGTACGGAGTACGGTAACAGACCTGGCAGCGGGCGCGCGTTTTATTACGTCACGTGCCGCAGTGTGTACTATGACGTATAGCCGTTGCGATTGCGATTTATATCACATTTTTTCCCTCGGGTTCTCTCACGTGCCCCTCCGTTTTATAGGTCTTATTTCTCCGCGACGCCCGTCACGTGGACTTTAAGGGGCCGTTAGCGACACTACCATGGTGTTAATTACGGATAATTAGCCGCCTATACTTGCGTCGCGCGTTAAGCTGTCGGCTGTGTCACTTTTCTCATGCTCGTTCTTATGTTAATTATACCTTTAATAAGGAATATTTTTAATAAGCGATGACAATTCGAAATAATTATTTCACGTGGATTCAGCTACAGAGCGAAAACTAGTTGTAATTGTGCGACTCTGTGTCATTATGTTTCATCCGCCGTTTTCTCTCTCTCTCTCTCTCTCTCTCTCTCTCCTCTCTCTCTGGAGAAATCAATGTCCTTTCTTAGGTAGAAATTATCACGCAAACTTTAGACAGCAGATTGTATTTGCCGTTGTATTTGCTGTGTAAACAATAATTATCGTGTGGAATTAAGTGCAGCCTTATTCTTGGAAAGATGAAACACGAGGTTGCCACAAATGCTGAATATACGACACATGTGTCTATCGTGAAATAGTCGCTCGCGTTTCCTGAATATCTTCTTAACAAGTATTAATATGATTTTCAATCCAATTGAATGTAACTGAATGCACAAATTTATTATTACCGTGTAGGAAGAGGAAAGAAAAGGTTAACGTCACATACCGCAGATAATTGGTTTATTTTCTAGACTTTCTCTTTGCATGTCGACAAAAACGGAGAAAAAGATGTCTATTTCTGCGTTCTTTTATTATGTACATTACGTATGGCGCTCCATCTCCATCTCCGTCGTGATTTTTCATTTATCTTAAAACCAACTTGATGGCGTTTGTGCACGTTATGACAAATTTTGCTCCATAATTTTAGAGAGAACTCTTTAGTCGACTGCGTGTGTCGGGACGTATTTAGCGCGCAAACAATAATTACCGTATGCAATTAAGAGAAATCCCGCCGGTGAGAACGGCGGCGGTGGCACGGAAGCTGAGGGGAGGCGAAAAGTGGATGTCGGAGGGCCGAACTTCTGGTTCCGTACAGCAGTGAGGCATCGAAATGGAACGTTTGCCAACGCGTGTCGACACGGCGGATGAAGAGGCTCGCTAATTCGATCCTGTTACTCGACTCAAAGGTATCTGCTGAGGCGTATCTGCAGAGAAATTACGATTGATCTTTTGTCGCTAATATAGCGGACGATTAACGCTAATAGATAATTTCATCTATATTTGTTTCAATAATTTCTATTAATATTAGACTCGATCGAATTTTATTGCCAAAGTATTTATTTTTTGACAAAGCTGTTTAATGTCGTTTTAAGTTTGAATATAGAATTATGTGAAATAAAAATAAAATACGAATTTTAATACATTTGGTAGTATTCAATCCGCTTTGCTTTGATTTTATTTTGAACTGATAACGGATCGTATCGCAATCTGTGCATATTGGTGTTTTCAAGTAATACGATATGCATTATTTTAATTAATATTTCAATTATACTATTCAATATTTTAATTTGTTATTAAATAATAAAATTCTGTAATGAAATCGCTAATATTTATTTGCGATGTGATCGGAGAAGCGTGCTAGAGAAAATGCAACGGATTAATAATTCATCATAGATATTCCGAGGTTCATTAAAAGTTCGAAGATATTTCGAATTTTAATTAATATCCAGTTTCTCTCACTGCTTTTTTCATTTTATGCGACATGCAATGTCGATTGACATGCCAAATTTAATGAAGATCGTTATACGTATACCGATCTGCTTTCAAAAAGTAATTTCTATGCAAAATAATTTCTCAGGGGAAATTTTATTAACTACCAAGTGACGTAAGTAGTACAAACGTACATTCAATAATCTTGAAAAGAGGCAATTGAACCTCTTTTGAATATATAAATGTTATGTAATTGTATTTTTACGCTAACTCAAATACTCTGTCACGTCATAAAGCGCGCTACGTCCAATTTTATCTCGAGGGATTATCGCATAATAAGATGAAAAGACATACGCGACTATTTCATTCGTCGAGAATGAACTCTAAGGAAATAGCCGGCCGCAAAACCGCGGGGCATGGGCGCACATTCTCTCTTGTCTTTATATCGCATTATACATTCATTGTGTCCCAAGCCAGCGCGGGGATCATTATGCGTTTATAATTTCTCGGACTAAAGCCGAACGGTCTGAAGAAAGATGTAAACAAACGCACGGAAAGCTCGATTTTCCTTCGGTATGAAAATCGCTCGAGCGCGAACGAGCGTATGCGCTGGATAAGTCGGGGGCGGCGAACGCTCGTCGGGAAATAGAAAATATAACATATTGTACAAATGTTCGCCGGGTGTGGATAACTTATAGCGCGTAGTATTCTAGCGTGTGCACGTATACGCGAGCGAGGCACACACTCGCGCAAACCACCACACGCGCGCAAATGCGCGCGATATACATTCCGCGAGATTTCACCGGCAGCCCTTACGGAGGGTGTTGTCAGAAATCGTGCATTTTCCTTTAGTTATAGTGTTCCCCGACGGATACAACGATTCCGGGAGGAAAGGGAGGAGAGAGGGGAGGCTGAAACGGGGGAACGTGGAATGTAAATCATCTTAGGCTGAACCAAAAAGGTCTCTCGGAAATGCGAATCGCCCGACGAAGGTAGAATACGTTTTATACGAAGTCAGGCCGCCATGGATCCCTCGATGCGACGCGGTATTTTTATTGTCGCGGGTAATCTTTTTTGGTGGCATGCTCCCTCGCCGGCTTTTGAACCCGAGGGTAATTGAATCGTGCAAGCGAGCTAAGTCAAGATTCTTTATCCTTCGGGATCGCGGAGGGAAAAGGGAAAGAAAGAAACTAAATTTGCCTCCCTTTTTAAAAGTAGCGTAACTTTATTCCTTTTAGTACGTTTACTCGACAGTTTTATTACGCCGTAATATAATTCACCTTCTCGATGACGCTTTCATTAAAATAATTGTATCAATTTACTTATATAATTATAGGATTTTAATATGTGCTTAGCAAAAAATTTCATTATTATTTATCGAGTGCTTAATTCAAGCATTAATTCTTATGACAAAAATATATATAAAAGCAAATATAGTGAAGTTAAAAATAAAAATAACTTGCTGACAGTTTTTTCATACTTTAATTTTACGACCGAGACAAGATAGTTGAATGCCAGAGTGATAGAATGTGCTCACTTATACTTTAAATTGATTGGTTTTTAATACGTATTCGCTCGTTTATTTGATTCTTTGACAAAGATTCCCGCGGTTTTCTATCTTTAAAAGAGAGGATATAAAAACGCGGAGGAGATTGATTTATTTCGTTCTATAAATCCACGCGTATCGATGACCTGAATTATTACGGTGCATCTCATCACTTATTCATTAAATGCGAAATATATAAACTACAAGTTTATTGTTTTTGTGTGCTTTGGATAATATATACATTTATAAACTCCATCATTTATACGATGTATGTAGGTTTATTACCACAATCATAAGTTGACAAGATCGAGCATGCAAAACGCCCATATTGAATATCTGACTGAGCCATCCTAGTGATATGATATATTTTAAATAGCCTGCACTATAAAAGTTTGTATCAGCGATATCTAAAGTATGATTCCTGTCAGAAATACATCAGCAATACATACATCAAACATTACATACCTACTGGAATAATATTTAAAAGCACATTAATGTTCACACGATTTTATAACTTTATTTAGTATGATGTGGATCAAATCATAATAATTGTAATAATTGTTCTCTATATTATGTCTCTATGTTTAATGTAATTCTACGTAGCTTGCTGCACGTATAATTTTTTCTTATTGCATTTTTGAAAGGAATACAAACACGGCAAAACTTCTCGTCTGTAGATATATTTGTTGAGAAATTGTAATCGTGCAGCAGCGATATATTAGCTCACCGTTAAATTTCGCCCATATTAAACGGCGTTTTGAATAATATCAAAACATATCTATCACGCAGCTCGCGCTTACACAGTTTCGGAATATTTCTACCGTCGCAAGCAGCGTTAAATACATATATCAGCTGACATTACACAACAATAGTTTGGCCGGATTGCTGAACTTGAAAAGAGCTTGCTGTCACGAACACGTTGACAGCGCCTTGAAAACCCAAGTGGCCAAAATAAATAGACCGACACGAGGTAGGAAACGTGAGGTCGTTTCTGGTGCATGAAAGTGTAAACCCAGATAACAAAGTGTGTCCCGGCACGAAATGTAATCTGTTACAAGTATCACATGCTGCTTCTTTGCCAACACATCCCGGTGGCAATAAACCAGAAACGCTGCGACATAAGTGATATCGCGTACAAACATACTGCCCCGTTGTACGACACGACACCGGAATAATTAACTGCTTTGCCGTAACCTCTCTTTAGATCGAGCGAATATTCGCAAGTCACCGCATTGTTGTTCTCGCATTGCGAAAGAATCAAATGCTTCCTTTATATTTTTCTATTCAAACTTGGACACACATATATTGTAGATCGATATTGCAATTTCTATCATAACTATTGTTTTCAATTAAACATTAACAGGATACTATGCAGCACGATATCTTTATAACTTGACATATAATACTAATGACGATGAAAATTCAAAGCTTTTTTTATCGCGAGCAATCGCTTGTTTCTAGTAGACTAGTGGAGCATCAATTCGTGGTCCGTGTTGTTTTATTATTACAACAAATTGGACACGGATCCTCTTCTCGTATTTCCCGTTGGTTCTCTCAAACTATTTCTCGAGAGGAATGAGTTTCGAATGAGTTACCGTTGCAGGCATTAAGCCGTTTGCAACGAGAGCCGTGCGCGAAAGGTGCGCGGAGAGGGAAGTTACTGCTAGCTCGCGCGAAGTGATTTCAGAGGAGCGAGATATTCCAGACTCTAGAAATGGTGAAATAAAGCGGCCGACGCGTTGCACTGTTCATGGCTCGTTATTATACTATACGCCTTGTACCACGTAGGGTTCACGAGGAGCCGCGAAATACTGGAGCGAGGGGATGAAAATGAACGCGCAGACGAGACGGACGAGAGACGCTGAGTCTTGAGAAAATGAGAAGGGAATGGGAAACGATGAGAGACATACCGTGATGCAAAAAGGAGAGGCGCGGGAGGGTACAAAAACGAACAAGTCCAAGTGCTGAATTAGACGATGCATAAAAGGAAGGAAATGCTCTACTTGACGGAGAATAAAGAGACGCAAGCTTGCCGTCGCGATGAGAAAAGGAGCGAATAATTTCTTATTAAGTAGGCTTTGGGCGGTGATATTACTCACACACAATCAGATGTTTAATCGTAAATATAAAAAAAGATCTAGACAATTATTATACTTATAAATATTTATTATTTAAACATTTAACTGTTATGAGAAAGGAAGTATTAATTGTGATCAGTCACAAGGATAACGAGAAAACAAACGTTAATATGATTTTACGAATAATCGAATCCGCTAGCAGATAGATGAAAGCCAAACAATTCTCAATATTGACGGCACTTTACTATTTTCGAATAATGGGCAATGAACCGGAATCTCTCTCAAAGAGCACAGGCATACGGGGTGAATGCAAAAAGTGGCAAAATAGAACGAATCAATTCAAATAAGCCGCAACGTGGCAGATAATGAGAGTTGAGATCGGCACGGGACTATATGCGAATAAAGTCGCAAAAGAGACGAGCTCCAGAATCCGAGAATCGGAAGCAAACAAGCGCGAAAGGGCGAGAAGAAAAGCCGCGCATGTATATAAAGTACTTTGCCACGCGCTTTGGGGATTTCGCGATGCGTATTTGCCAGCGGCTGGCATAAGCATCCGAGAGAAGATACGCCGTCGTCATAAATAGGGGGCGTAAACATTTGTCGGCCTTAAGCAGACGAAATTCTTATTATTTCGGGAAAACTGTATATACCACGCGAATGATTTCTAACCCGCATTCGTGAAAATAATCTTCCGGCAACACGCGAATAGACGCATCCGAAGTTCTCCTCTCTCACGGGGAGAACTACGACCTTTCGTCTCTCATGTTCTTCCGTCTGACCTCGCTTCCATTCGGAAGCCGAAGCGACGAAAATCGAGGAAAGCACGGTCGTCGAGGTGAGAAATGCCGCGTTGCGGGGTATTTTAACACGGTTCACTGGCTCTCAGCTATGCGGGTTCTTAACGGGTGATAGCAATGACGGGTTCTTGATTTATTTATGGATGGGATATTACTGATGCCAGTCTATTTATGGATGGTATATCACTGATATGGTAACACTAGTGTGAACATTTTATTTTAAAGATTGATTATAAGAATGTTAATGTCACTTTATTTATAACATAGTTTCACCCTTTACCCTTTATCTTTACCTCTAACTTTTAAAGCGTACAACGTATTTTCTCACTAATCATAGTAATCACTTTTATGCCACACACACGTGTGTATATGTGTGTGTATCGAGAATATATGTATCCTTCTTATAATGGCACACTGCTTATACATATATTTTTCTCGAATTATGCGCCGTGATTGTATATACACACACACAAGTGAGATTATAAACGAACACTTATTTCGCATCATAAATGTCGTGGCAACTATAAATTTTT
This sequence comes from Formica exsecta, assembly GCF_003651465.1. Classification (NCBI taxonomy): domain Eukaryota; kingdom Metazoa; phylum Arthropoda; class Insecta; order Hymenoptera; family Formicidae; genus Formica; species Formica exsecta. The sequence goes on along the minus strand of NW_021849297.1, from coordinate 4,932,082 downwards.
TTTTTTTTTAGGCACAGTCGGTTTTCGTGCTCGAAATCCGTACGTTGATATTTTGACGTTCGCCCATAAAGTGCATTAGTGACGATGTGCATCGACGAACGCTCGTGATATTTTTTTATCGCCCTCCAACCCTCTCGTATCCCAACTCTCGCGTGCTTACCTTTTCTTGCTCGCTTTTTTCGAAATGGTCGACTATTGCATTACTTACATACGCTTCGTCGGCTATAACTTAAAATGCCATGTCGGGCGACAATATGCCGGGAAGCGCGGCGGGTAAGGCTGTGAAAAATGCAGGCCCACATTACTTCTGAATTGTCGATGTCGGGGATGCATTTTTGTCTTGGTTCCAGACTAATTGGAAGATGCCGTTAACTGTTGATAAAATTTACAATTTACGTTCATAATGTTTATTACACATCATTATCATAAACGTTATCGTTGAGATTTGCAATGCAAATGTGATGGAAGTTGTAAATGGCAAACCCGATTATCATAGCGCACATCGTAACGAATTAAGTGCTATGAGATAAAACCAAGTTTTCCCGATAGACATCATCAGTAAGGGACTAATTATTTATCACATTGCGAATTCTAGCACGAAAGAATAAATATATCGCATCTTCATCGTCGTTTATAGGACGATATATAAAATAATGTTTTCTATATATATTTGGCTATTAATTACTGCGCTTAGTCGAGAGCTTTCTGATTAAAAAGCGAGTTGTTGAATAAAATACGACGATATATCTGTATCTTCAAGAAATTAATCCGCCTGTGATATTTACTTCGTTAATTTCGATATGGTTCTCTTTCGCGATCCTTTTATAGTTTCATTCAGTTAATCATGTGAAACGCGAGATTTGGATAAATGTTTCTAGTCTCTTTTGCGAACGAGAGTATCGAAAATACGTATACATGGTGGTAAGAGCTTATCCGTCATTCATGGGTCATTCCACGCTCATTGTCCGCTGGAAAAATGTGCGTTTGCTCTCTTCTCGCCAATTTCGTCGGAACACTCTGGATTTCGGGGCCGGCCATTTTCGGGCAACTTCGATCCATCAAAGCTCGCCGAAGAGAGAGTCTTAATACGGCCGCGATTTCCCGCGAGGGCCACCAGACGGCCCGCGGGCCGTCGACGGAATTATGGTTCCCTTATGCTCCCATTACGGACCCATCCACGGTTATGTTCTCTCGCTGGTTTCTCCCATTCCTCCCGCTCACGCACCACGCCCTCGTTCGGCTTACATCCCTCGCAAACAATCTCCGTGAGGCATTTTTGGCTCTTGATCGATGTTGACCTTTTAATGGGTCTCGCTCGCTCACGTGAAGAGACTTGGGCGCGTTGTGTGTGCGTCTGTCGTGTTGACTCGGGCGAGATTTGATGGACAATATCGTAATGCAGTCGCCGGAATAATTTCGTATCGGCGATATACCAGCAATATACCGGCGCCGGGAATATCCTTGGCCGTGTTGATCGATGTTGACGTTTACGTGTTACCGTTAATGGAGAAACAGATGACGCTTTTGTGGCAGCGCAGGGTGGCTTGTATTTTATTTACAATCCTGTTATCGGGAAAGCGATGATACATATTGTACATATTGGAGGATACATATACTTTGCCATATATGTTTTAATTGAGTACGTACGCGCCGATTGTACCTCTTTATAGGCGCGCTGTATGCTTTTCCTCTGTACTGCACATTTTATGTTTTGTAAAGATATCAACGCGGCAAATTTAATTCGACTCTCTTTTTTACGATTACACATATATTTATATTCAATTTAACCAATTTATTTCACTTCAATAACGAGGATAAAACAAAAAAAAAAGAACTTGTCGATTCAAATAAAAATCAATTTGTACTTCATACAATTTGCAATTCAATTTTATTTCGTGTATTAATTTCGCGCCACGAAAATTTTTATTGATATACCGTCAGAGAGCTCAAAATTTGTAATTTCAATTTATGAAATGTAGAACTTTTTTGCCATAAAAGCGCTGCACGCGGATGAATTATATTCTATTGTACATATTTCAGTTTCGATATTACAAATGGTCGATAGGAGTTGGTCAATGTCCTTGCAAGGTCCGTGTATAGTGCCGAAGTTACCAAATTACCTACGACTAACTTGCATTTCAAACTACATTCATCCGCCATTGCAACGATCATTGCTCGTTTCCTGTGCAAACACGATTTCCGTCTTCCTTATTCCATGTCTACACATGAAGTACTCATAATATGATATGCATTTTGATGCTCGCACTTTATTGGTGCGCCTAGGGCGTACGAAATAATCGCATTGTGCTACATCGAGTGCATCCAATAATATTGCATTAGATTGCTAGGGGATAAATCTGCAACGGGCAATCCAAACATGCATTTATCTTTGACGCTATGTTGGTGGCCATTTTTCTCCTCTCGGTGCCCTTTGCCTCTCCCTATACCATATTTTATATTGCTATTTTATGTAATTTTTTTGCATCTCCCATATGGTATTAACGTCTTCACGCTAGATACATTTGGAGATGTATTTTCTATGTCAATAATAGGTGTGTGTGAAGCTAGCATATCATTTCGTGGAAGATCATAAATAATTAAGAGTTCTGGCTTTAAATACGGCCAGCATATCACCTCTATACTCGAAAATACGAGTTTTTCGGGTAAAATAATTGTTTAAAAAATTTTCTAATTATTTCTTTCATCAGAACTCTTTGGAAAAGCAATGTACATGCCCAGAACTACACGAGAACTATTTTATAATAATCAGAACTCTCGAAATTCGGCCAGCATATCACCTCTAGTCTCGAAAATACGAGTTTTACGGATAAAAAATTGTTTTATTTCATTTTAATGGATATTTTTTACTTTTAGAAGGCAGAACTCTTCTTAGAACTCATATAGAACTATAGATCTTTTAAATTTGAACAATTATTGATAAGGAAAACGTCGTAGGACAAAGTGATATGCTGCGTGAAGTTGGCATATCAGTTTGTCCTGAGGCATTTTCTTTGGTTTAATCGCCAGAACTATTTGTTTAAACTATCAAGAACTCTAGAACTATTGAAAATAAAGCCAGAACACTTAATTATTTATGATCTTCCACGAAATGATATGCTAGCTTCACACACACCAATAATAGTGGACGTTAAAGAACGTTAAAAAATTAGGTCGACTCTCACTTAAAGATACATTAAATTTAATGAAATGTTTTTATAAGGGTATAAAAGAATATTTTATTATATATATAAAATCTGGAAAGATAAAATAATGAAATTTAATTTATTTATTTATTTAATAGAAGCTATATATGTAAAAATTTATTAATAAAACGTTATGAAATGCTATAAATATTTGTTCTGTCAATAAATTAGACAACACTATTTAATCTGGATTTTTTTGTTAAACTGTCAAACAACTGAACAAATTCTAGGAATTAATTCGTACTTATTTTAAATGTATAAATTAGTCAAATCTAAGTGGAAAGTTGAGATGGAATAAATTTAATTACTTCTCTTTATTTTTACTCTTAGTTGGAAATAAATAAGTTAAATTGAATTGTTATTTTTGTAAAATTGTATCACTAATCAAAAATATATACAGTAAATAATATTTAAAAGTGTGTATGTATTATGCGGTGTACAGTCAGTGTTTATAATAAGTCAATAACGCATATATACCGACAAGAGAATTCTTAAAAATTTTTATGATTTTATTTGAATACTTATTACAAAGATGAATGAAGTATCTAATTATATCACGTTATATAATCGCATTTATCTAAAACATAATTTTATTTTATTTTTTAGATCCTAACTTTAAGGAGCCAATAACCAATGTAACTGCACCAGTGGGAAGAGAAGCCATCCTGTCCTGCGTTGTTCAAGATCTCGCCGGATATAAGGTAATTCGTGAATTTTTATGTGAATATGTTTAAACGTTCTGCAATCGATTCTTTCAATCAAGTGTCGAATGCCGTTAATGTGTCTATTAAGCTTGTCGCAATATTTCTTTATTTGGCGAATTCTTCCAAAAACCGTTTCCCTTTTCAACACAATTTAATTAATAATAAATAACGTTATCGGATAAATAATCAAATCACTCTTTACAATAAAAATGTAAACTTTTTCGATTTTTAATTAGAAATCAATCAAGTTTTGATATAATTTAGTATTAAACTTTTTCGAGAATGTGTAATCAATTAATAAACTAGTCATGAAAAAATCTCAATAAAGTTAGTTTAATTTTAAAATCGAAATATTGCAAATATCTGAAAATTAAAAAATAGAATGACAGTATCTTTTTTTATCGTAAAATTATTTAATGATTGAAGCTACTTATCAGCTGATACATTCTTCTACCCCAGGTTTCGCTTTGTGAGATCATAAAATGTGTTTTTATAGCGTACTTAGGAGAATAATTCATGAATAAGTAGTTAGGAACTGGCTGCGCGGAAATTCTGCGCGACCATTTCGTAACATCGCGAATGCTCCTCATGATAACAAATATCTAAATGGTCCTAAGTCACTTTAAATGACGCGACGGTTTCGTAATTTTAATTGGAAAATATTATCAATACATGTTAATGAGCAGCGGTTGGCGAAAATCTCTTTATGATAAAGCAATTGCTACGTTATTAAAAGTTAATAATATATCTTCTTCAATTTTTTATATATTATCTCGGGGGGGGGTTATTTCTGTTAATATATTATATTAGATCAGATTGTTAAAAATAACATAACGTAATACTATCAGTGGATTTTCGTAATTAACTTTATATAAAGCCGTTAGCTTTGTATCATATATTAATACACGTGCAATATTATAAAAAATTAAAACTATTCATACAAATATTCTACCACAAAAGGAGATTCAAAACATTGAATGATATGGACCGAATTATTTAATTCATTGACCTCGTTAGCGAACCGATACGAAAAAATTAAGTGAATTTCTATCTTTCTCCGCAATTCTCTTTACACATTGCCACACTTCAAATGGTCTGAAGAATCCTCCTGCACAGTCGAAGCAATTAGTTAATTAATTAATAAAATTGCGCAAGGAAATATAAAAACGAATACTTACCAGGTAAAAGCTAGGGCGATCTCATTCAGTTTTTATTCGCGATTCAGCTAGAGTAGGTTTAGCGAAAATATTAGGTAGGTAATGGTTTTCGCGAAGTACTAATTAGGGGATGAAAACCACGTGAAATAAAAATAGCGTCTCACAGAGGAGTTTAAAAAAATTCTTATATTTAGGATTGGTTGCTCATCAGCCTCGATTAAAATATTGAGTGGAGTCGAGTAAATAATTATGAATAGTGCTTGACGGTATCGCTGAGATATTTCGAATAAATTCTAATGCGAAATTCATGTATTAAAATATATTCCAATATCAAATATTTTGTTTTACACTGTACAATAAATACACATTGGTATATCGAAAAATATATTTGTTCAGTAAATAATGGCGGAATAATCACAGATTTAATAATCATATGTTCAATGCAAACGTCCTGCACAAACTTTTCGCGAATTTGCGAAAAGTGTCATGCAGAGTTCGTGCATAAACTCTCGTTAAAAAGAAAAGTTACATTTTTATTCGTTTCCTGGTTGGTGTGCAAAGTTAATATATAAATAAGCTTTATCCAAGGAATTTTTCTGAACTCATACTTGTTTGACATTCAAGGCATTAGAAAAGCGCGACTAAGAAAGTTGCAAAAAAGAGAATATTTTATTGAATCGTAAACAAAAAGACGCTTTAAATAATGAAGCTTTAGTTTTGTAAACTGTAATAAAAATGCTGTTTTCTTTGTATTAAATACCACTTGTTACAACTGCACAATAAATTATACCATAATTGCTGAACAATTTTTGATGAAGAGATGCTTTTAACAAGCTCTTGCAAAAAGCAATCGGTGCTTTTGAGTTTATTTTCCCATTATTATATTTTTACTGCATTAGAAGTGCAAAAAGTGCAATATCGTGTAATAAATAAATGATAGATGCATATGAATAAATTTTATTTGTTAGACGTACACATATATAGTACACAGTTCACTTTATTAAAGAATTTATAAAAATGACAATAGCATAGGGAGGGGGGAGAGGCACACATGTGTACACACACACACACACACACACAATCATACATTTTACATAAATATATATTTTTGTCACATGCACACGTAAGTAATGTATAAAACATTTTACAAATATTGTATTACTTAAAAATATATTCTCATTTTCTGACCCCAATTAGAATTTGTATCATGATATAATTGTTGCATGCATAATGCTATCCGGATTGCAATGATTGGATATATCTATTTCGTCGTTCACACTGTGGCTTCCGTTTGAATTACATTTCGTCAATCGAGAATTAATTGAGGGCTGCTTAATTAATTTTGAGAGCGATAGGTTCTAGTTATTTGGCTTCTAATTATCGATCATAATGTGAAACAGCTCAATATAACATTACAGTCATTGTTCTTAGTTAGTATACTAATCGCGCTTTAGAAAAAAGCTTTATGAAATAATTTTTTATATATTTCAAATATCTATCTTTAAATAAATTGTGTATTAGTATTTTAGCCCTTTTTTACGGGATAATTACAGAGATACGATAATTACAGAATCATTGTAAATTCGCAAAAAATAGCAGCATCTAGACGAGCGAAAAGAGATTTATGCGTGGTGTAGGAATCGGGAAGGATCGACAAGAGCAAAGGTATTGAAAACTATTCATCCCGTGTGCCCGTTCGCCCAACATGAAATTCAAATCGATGCATTTATAGAGACCATGCGGACCCGTCCGTGGTCTCGACATTGCTTACGTGAGGACGAGAACGTAAAAGCGGTAGGAGTAGGGTGGAATAATCGTACCGTTTATAAGCAGGTGGTGCGTCGCTCGCTGTTCCGGCTATGCATTAAGATGACGGATAACAGCCGCAGCTATGCCGGAAGGCTTGAATCGTCACGATACGGAGATAACGACGCCTCTCCAGACTCTCGTCGCGCCGGTTTATATGTAATACGCTCCGCAGACATTAACCCTTTCACTTACCACGTGACTCGCGATACTCGCACGTGCGTTGAACTTCCTCCCTATCATCAAACACATTCCATGTTCCAAATGCATTTCACTATTGGCTGCAAATGTAGAAATATTTTTACGTCACTTTGTGAAATCAATATTAAAAAATATTAACATGTATATATTAGCAAGCTAACCGAAGTGCTTTATTTGCTTAATTCAAAACCCATTTTTAAAAAATATTTTGAGATTTAATTTGCCATATGTTTGAAATTTAATCAAATAAAACCTTTCATTGTGTTGCTTTTGGACCAATTACATCTCTTTTCTCTGAAAAAGGGAGAAGTGGGCAGAGATTAAATTTATTTAAATTGTTGCAATGCATAATTGTGATATTCAATATATAGCGACACTGTATAATATACCGTGAAATCGGCAAGATTAGGTTATAGCCTGAGAATATAATAGGTAGGTTGACCGGGTGATCGAACATCTCCTCAAGATTATAGTTTCCACCGAGAGCTATCAGCTCCATTTGAATTTTAATTACAAAGTTTAGTTTTGCGCATTCGGTTACTCGAGTCGAATAACTATAGTTCGTTAACTAATGCCTGACTAGACTCGAAGCCACATAGTCGATTATTGCCCCTCGCTATCTATTCCTCCCTTTCAATCATCATCCATAATTTAGCTTTAATCGCGAATTAAAGCACATATAAAATTCTTCGAAAAAGTTAATAGATAGTTTCACATTGCGCAGCAATAGTTAATTTTATTCAAATAATTAGAGCAATTAATTAATTACGCCGCGTGACGTAGCTAAGTAGGACAATGTAACTTGGTTCATTAATAACAGCAGTACGTTAATTATCATCAAATTTAATGACGCATGGTACAATACATATATATCTAGCTCTGGCAAAATTAACACTTGGAATAATACAGAATAGAAAAATAGTATAAATATAATGCAACAAGATATATAATATGCTTATTCAGCATTTTATTCTTTAACGACGGATAATGGCTCTTCATTACGTTAATGTTCTGCAATCGATATCAGTATCTTCGACGCGATTCGATTCTCCGATAAGTCGGCGGTCTAATTGGCACTCAGATTCGAGATGGTTGTATTTCTTCAGCGTGCTTTCGCCGACTCATTTTCACCGACGATTTATATTCCGACGACGGGGGAAGCGAATTTACACGTCGTTGAGAGGAGTTGCATCTGGCAGTCGCGGATCAATCTGAATTCGCAAACACGACGTCGTCTCCGCGTTTCGCTTCGTCTGCCTGCAGGCCGCCCCGACTCATCGGCTTTCGGGCCATAGGGTTGGATTAATCATGGCCCTCCGTAAGCACTGATGCATCCGCTAATCCGGGACTCTCTCACTCGATTCAACCATTTCTCCAGAACGATCTACCGTGCCATTATATAATAGTGACTGGATTCGCCGGATTAAATCCACAAACTATTAACTCTGTAACTGCTCAAATGTACTGATGTACTTGGCTGCGTCTCGATCCTATTTGTTTCTGTCCAGTCGCGCAATCGGGATCGATGAAAAACAGCGGCACACTTATTCTCCCGCTTGTTTTTTCCCCAAAAATATATGTGTTTACTGTTTATGCCGCGTATAATTTTCTATCGTGTTAAAATTGCGTTTTAAAAATATTTATATCTTATTTAGTGTATCTTATTCGCGCGTTAACATTTATTTTCATTATTCTTTGTGTAATTGACAATAATTGAGCAAAAATAATGAGACGTAATGTTTATTGCAAAAAGTGCATTAATTTCTAAGATATACTAGCTATGTCGTTGAAATGAATAGTTGATGAATTTGAAAGTTTTATAAGACGAATCCCTTTGGGCTCTTTTTTTGTTTTCAATCGTGACACATAATTCTTGGCAACCTTATAACGTACAATCGATCGCGTTAATTGAAAAGCAAACGTGATTAATGGAGGGAAACGTACGATTTTTGTCTTGATACAATAATGTTATTGATGTCATGGTTCAGTGAGTTTTATAGAATTATTGAACAAATTTTTCAATATAGGAGTATAAAAGAGTAGCTTTGATCTTGTTTTACCGACATTTAAGCCAAAGTGAACGTACAAGTATGAACATGAATTGTGTCCATTGCAAAAGCTTGGAAAAGAGAGATGAACGGCACGTATATCATTTACCGCCATTTCATTGGTGAAGTCGAGAAATTTTGCGATTGCCGCTTGCATCGGTATTAGACCGATATTCATGAAGTAAATATGCATTTAGATAGAGAATTAACGTAGCAGTTAGCTTTGCTTTTAGTCTACACAGCATATCGTATAATGAGTGTAAAAGGGCACAAAGGAAATGATGTCGTTGGAATTTAGAACATCCTTTGAAGATTCATATAAGACCCGTGTTCGTGAAATATTTTACGACAGTAATTTTGATGACAATGACAGAGGAGCGTTTGTTAGATTATTTCACTGTTTGACATATCGGGCATTGTAATTTAATACATGCGGAAAGAGAGAGAGAGAGAGAGAGAGAGAGAGAGAGAGAGAGAGAGAGAGAAAGGGACTAAGCAAAAAGCATGTAAATCTTCTATCGCGGCGCTTGAAATCGATATGCATTTAGGACACAAATTACTGAAACAATCAAGTTTCAATGACCATCCTTTTGCGGAGCGATGCATAATCGGAACACAGCCACACAGAGAACTAAACTAATTGATTAATTAAAGAACCAAACCGATAGATGGAGAAGAGCTATCGTTGAAGTGAAATCGACGCGATATCATTGATTGACATTAAAAAGTGAACGTTTCGTTAATCGCGTTCGACTGCTTATAATTTCATTTAACTTTGATCCTTCGTACTTTCGCGTCACATTACAAATAAATATTGGAAAGCAAACGCGAATCGAGTGTAATATTATATATACAATATTACTTGTATTAAATTAATCAATTAGTAGAATTAACTAAATTTGAATATCATTATAATGAATAGAATTTATTGTAAATTATCGAATATACGTCAAATTATGGCAACGTTTATTTCGCGCTCTGACAAACTTATAATATTTATAGAGATGTGTGTGTGTGTGTGTGTGTTCATATGTGTAGAATCATTATTACACTCTTTTTTTTATTATTTTTAAGTAAAAATATTTTTTATATAAAACATTTATCTATATTTCCGTTACATACGTCGATTAATTAAGCTTTTTTAGCAAACGTAAACATGTCTAATCTCTGCTGGTTAATGGTACGTTGCTACGGGCGGCACGATTTGCTGCATAATTGCTACAGAGATTTGGAACACGGGGAATCCAATGCTGCTTGCTGTGTTCCTGTATTATTGTCGGTCTTCTTTCGGATACCCGCGGGACAAATATCTATTTAGATCGTGCATTATAACGAGGCGATTAGGTTTAATCCTCGATCTTTAGCTTAATATTAAACGGGAACATTACCTGAAAGTCGATTCCATGCGACGTTTCATCTTACAGGAAATATTAATCTAAGGTATATATATAGTGCTCCATTTAACTAATTATGAATAATTGTACTCGTGACATTTACATCCATTCATTCACACCACCAAGTACTCCAGGATAAAAATGCAAAGGTATATCTCGTAATTGCAATGTTAATTAAAATTTGCAAAAATATCTTTCTTTTACCGAGAGAAAGAGACAAAGAAAGAGAGAGAGAGAGAGAGAAATCACTTTCAACTTAAATTAAAAATATGTGTCGGGAAATCTTGACGAGAAAGAAAAGGAATCTTGCTGCCGCGCCATGCATGCATTTAAATCGCGCATTAGCGGCGCAATTAAGTTTGATCTTTATATCCCTTTGCGCATAACCGTAATGAAGAGACATAAAAGGAGTTTTGATTGAACAGCCTTAGAGCGTGTATAGCGTGTATAACGCCGGGGATATTGCCGGAATCACATACGTATGACATTTCCTACTGGCATTTTGCGGGCAGTCCCTCGTGGCTGCCGTATCTAATGCTGCAACAGCCGTCGACTACTTTGAGAACCTTAATTACCTTAATATCCCCATCATTATCATCCCTAGGGTTATACTGTATCTCGCGTGTTGAAACCCCTCGCGCCAATTGCACATCAGATACATTTCGTTGGCCGTTGGCTTATTCATTCTTCCGACCATTGGTGCAACTATCGGTTTCATGTGCATTATCATTTTAGTCTTCTTCAGAGTTTTCGTGCAAGTTTAGATCGTGGAAGTATGCATTTTTAAAATGACGTAACATCAATTCTGAAAGTCAGTTTATAAGTTCGTAGCGACGGTTCATATGTTGCTGAAAATTCAATATTTCAGTTTAAGCAATATATAGCGTTTTAAGATTGCATGTGCACCGTCATACGTTTTTAATGAGTAACGTATATATGTCATGTGTTCACGATCCGGCAAACTTATTTATAGATCATGTGACAATTCGATGCGTTTCTTCGATCCTAACGAGATTACGTCGAGATCGAACGTATTACGTCGTATAGGAAAGTCGTGGAGACTTTATACGATGAGCCAGAGTGACTTATGGAAGGAGTACTTTTTAGCAAGGTGGAGTCGATGGCCCGATGGGTGGTTAGCGTTTCGCTAACTTTATTTCAATGCAGCCGCGGAACGAGAGAGGCGGAACGCGCCTGCTAACAGTAATGAAATCCCGATCCCTTCAAGCGCATCGTGGCAGAATGCATTTCCGTCGTTCGAGCCGATTATCTGCACTCGCAGATAAGATCTGACAAAAAAAAAAAAAACCGTCATAACGGTGGATGGGAAAGTGGCGTATCGGAATTCAATTCCGTGCGAAATTATATCAAGCCGGATAGTCAAGCAGCGCTTGTTTGCCCGCGCGAGCTTAGTTAATATTCCACCTGCGAGTAAGAAATTCCGAAATTCCGAAATTGCTCCGGCGTCATTTCGTTTGACTCGCACTGCAGGATTCGTATATATTTATGTATCTTGCGAGGTTTGCGTGAAAACGCGAATTTATGACGGGTTCGTCGCTAGAAGATTTCGCAGCTCGAAGCTTTGGTATTTGACCTTTACGTGTAATCTGAAAATTTTCCTTAAGTTTGCTTTTCCTCGTACCACTGCGGAGTAGAAAAATTGAATAAACTTAAACCTATTAATATTTAAATATTCAAAGATTTAAAAATTTTTGATCTCCTTTAGCGTAAAAAATTAATTGAAAGAAACTTGGAGAAAAGAGAAGTTTTGAAGTTTTTAATACTCTATCATAGTTAGTAGTAATGTTTACGAGAAAAAATAGCAATTTATCATATATTCATACGCTGATTTTTTACACATGGCTTCATAATTTCAGGATATTAGTCGTAAAAAATAGAGAAAGTAACAATACATGGAAAGAACTTTGCTCGCGTGTTACAATTAAAGGTTTATGAAGCTGTGCAGTCCGTGACTAATAAAAAATGCCGGCTGGCATTGATTTAAGGGGTACGCGCTCTACTCAGGTTTTTCTGACACAGTCTGAATACCACGGGCGTAGAGATATACGTATCCAAGATGGACTTCTCGTGTAAAGTCGTAAAACTCGTATACGCGCGCCTTTCCGAAGTGTCTTCGTCGTCGACCATTCGCGACACTCACGTATATACGTTTCAGGAAAATTAATCTTACGAGTCTAGTCTAATCTCGACTCTCTCGTAACATGAGTCTGATCTCTGACAACCGTAAGATCGCGGTCTTGCTCGCGCGCGCGGACCAAGTTGGTCGAAATCTCTACTTGCATCCCTGTCCGAACCGACTTGTCAAAAAGTTCGAGAGGCCGCCAACGGGACGGCAAGCGAGCCGCCGTAGGGAGAAAGCGACTCAAGCCGGAAATTGAGAAGTAGAAATTGAGCCGAATGTTTCCTGAAATACGTCGCGGACGTCGAGAAAGTCGGGAGAGCTGTCGCGCGAAACAAGTTACGCCGGATGGGCTCCCAGTATACGGCCTTTGTACAAACATTCCGGAAGATTCTCCGGGAATGTGATTGTATTGGAAGCTGCACCGACGTTATTAGCGTCATTAGAAACGAAATGGATGGTGCTATAAAAGAAAGAGAAAGAGAGGGAATATTACAGACATATTAATAAATAACAAAAATATAAGATGCTTTAAAAATATCTCGACATGCACACACATAAAAATTCTGGATAGTCTTTGAACTGACAATATTTTAATATTTTGCAAATTTTGAAATGCTTTGACCTTTATTTATGTATATACGACAGGATCATAAATACTTAACAAATTTATTAAATATTCATGCTTGTGTGAAAATGAACTATTCTTTTTTATTATATTGAGAAAAATATCTGGATTTTTATGGAGGAAACTTGGACATTTTGTATAATGCTGAAACAATATCGTTCTTAAAAATATAACTGTCAAAATAAAATACTATCATATAAGTATAAATAAAGCTAACTAAAAAATTGACACCTTTTTTTTTTTCATAGAATTACTTTTGATATTTTCCACCATATTGCAATTTTATCACATTGCAGTTTATATAATAAAAATATTCTATAATATATCAACTTTCTTGAGATTTCAGCTTTCACAACTAAAAAGTTGCTAAACTATAAAAATCGATATTTCTTTCACATATATAACGAAATATTTCTAAACTACTGATTGTGACATTAAAAGATAGAGCAAAGTTACTATTATAAAAAATTTGTGTACTGAATTGCGCAAAAGTTATCATCGTTAAATTTTTCAAAGATCGGTGATAAGGAGCATACACATTATTCGAAATTCATAGCAAACGTATGCTACCATTTCACCGCTGATCTAGAAAAGTCGCAAAAACTCGTGCGAAAAAAACGCGCGGGGATTGTGACACATAGTCTGCGACGCGGGCCGGGTTCTCCGAGTCTCCGTAAATTACAGAAACTCGTGCGAGATGAGCGCGGCCGTAAATACTTGGTTATCATAGTTGGCGGAAGCACGACGGGGACATTATACCTGCATTCACGTTCATCGTGGTCAGAGATGGCGGCACACACCGCGTTCTGGACAGGCCGCTCAACGTTTCCATTCATCGGTGTGGATATCAAATGCAATAGTTCATGGCGATGCTTCCGACTAGGTGGTCGACCAGTCCTCGACCTCTACCTCTCCTAATCCAACCACCCAGCGTTTCACACCGGTCCCTGGCAGATTTACAGGCGCCTGGCTTGATATCTGCATCCGAGAGTCGCCCGTGTTAGACGCACATGTTCTCTCTCTCTCTCTCTCTCTCTTTCTCTCTCCTCTCTCTCTCTCTTTCTCTCTCCTCTCTGGACTTTCCGTCACACCGGTGACTTTGCAGTAGTGTCATCTGAGATAATTAAGCGAATAATCGACTGATTAAAATCGAGGATTGAGAGACAGCTTGCTAATAAGCTTCCTCATCCTTTCTCTCTCGAATGTTTTTCACATAACGCGATATCAGTTGTATGATACTATTTCCATCTTTTTCTTCCATCTTTGTAAACGTTTGAATATTTCGCTTTAAATTGTTTCTTGGACCGAGAAAGGTTTGAAAAAGAAATAATAAAGGTATAGATATATAACGAACACGTATCTACAATGATCTATGAATAGAGCCTGTTCAACGTTTTCTCTTTTCTTCTGCTTTATTCGATGGAAAAGCTAAGTTTTATTCGCGAGTAAATTTTTAATGCAGGGTCTCTTACAAAAACTTTAATATTAAAGGAACATACAATTTCTATTCAAAGAAAGCAATTTCTGCCTTTCCTTTTACACTTTCCGAGTGATGAAATATCGCTTCCCTTTCAGCTGACATCTTACCATCGGTCGCGTATATCAGCCGTATGTGGAGTGATAAATAAAATAGTACTCTATAGTGTGCGCGTTCTGTAAAAGGTTAATATTTGAGCGCTACGGGGTAGTACGAAGTATTGCCGGAGTAACATTTATTCGCGCTTGAGGGAGGAAAAACGTTGTTAAGCGTCGCGATCGCACGAGCGAATCCGTCAATGAGCGAATCCGCGATCCGCAAACGAGCCCGGTCGAGTCGGGGATTTCATCACATGCGTATACGGTACAAACCGGACCGTTAAGAAAAATCTGATTTTTTTCCAGAATTCCGCGAAAAACCCGGGCAATAGCGAACGGGCGCTTTTTACATGGGATCGTTGCATTCGCCGGGTCGGCTCCGTTTGTAAGGTCTTGTCCGTTTTTTACGAATGTTATGCACGTTCGGCCGGGCAGATGCCCGAATGCGTATTCTCACGATGCTGGTAACATTTTGCGAGCTGTGTATGCGTTCCTATGCATCCCTATCTTCAAAGGCAACGGGATAATGGAATTGCCTATTTCAGTGCGCGCAAACATTTATTCCCGCGGATATCTCGTTTACGTTATAATTTCTGGGATGACGTGCCGGTGACGTTTAGCGCCCTGAGGGCTCGACTCGCGCGTTTCGTCGACCGAGGGAGATGATTACTTTAAAGAAACGCCAGAAGCGACCGTCTCTCTTTTTCCCCACAAGCTCGCAAGCTCGCTTTACAAAGGAAACGTGCCGATCGCGTAATCGAATGTTACGCTCGGGAGGAGCGTGCAGGACGAAGTAAACATGCGGTAACGTGGCGGAGAAAAATGTTAAGAATATGTTCGGTCGATTTATTTAATGTCAATAACATTTCTTTGTATATAGATATTGCTTTTTAGTATAAAAATCGCACTGAGCGATGCTCAAAATGACGATACACAACAAGCTTCTTTGAATTAATTCGCCGATTGTTGTGTATAAATATACACTTTCAGGTATCAATATTCGGGACGTTTAATAAAAATCTAACGATAAACGTGCGAAGCGCATTTATGCGACATATATGCACATATAAATCTGCATTATGTCTCTCGAAAGTTCATGGGTGGATCGTTATAATTTACTATAACTTCGTGATCCATACATAATTATTCTAATGCCATATCTAATTCATCGCGATTTATATTTCGTATCGTGGCTTGATACGTCCGCTCGCTAAATTACAATAGATTACTTGATCGACTATCTGGCATGAATAGTATGCAACAAACCGGGGGCAATTATCCGGGGAATTGCGTTATACGAGATGCGGTGCGAATAACTCGCGAATAAAGGAACATTAAACTGTTGGAATAATATAATAACAGAATGGCCGTCTCTCCGGATGATCTCGCAGCATTTTATTTTTCTCGCGAAGCGACCGCGCCGTGAAAAATTATAATTGATATGGACGGACCGGAAACCGAGGGGGAATAATCCGAAGGCGAACGCTGGGGAAACGTAGACGGCGGGAAAAGAATCGCTGGTCCGTTGAACTGGAATACAAAAGTCGGCTGGAGACTTATGAATTAAAGTGAAAATGTCGGTCTCGGTCGTACATTTCACAGGACAAAAAAGGAATTTTTTCTCTTTCTCTTTTTTTTTTTTTTTAACAAGAATGCATATCTCGAATATTTATCGTTGATATATGTCATATTAACAATTAGGTATTTTTTATTTATAAAAGTATATTACTCTATTTAGTAGTTATATTATATATACAAACTATGTAAGATATCATTTTAATATAACGGGAATTAGAATTTTTGCGATAAGGCCACATAACATATGACAACTTTATTTTAGATGAAATATTAATAATATTTGAGCGCTACGGGGTAGTACGAAGTATTGCCGGAGTAACATTTATTCGCGCTTGAGGGAGGAAAAACGTTGTTAAGCGTCGCGATCGCACGAGCGAATCCGTCAATGAGCGAATCCGCGATCCGCAAACGAGCCCGGTCGAGTCGGGGATTTCATCACATGCGTATACGGTACAAACCGGACCGTTAAGAAAAATCTGATTTTTTTCCAGAATTCCGCGAAAAACCCGGGCAATAGCGAACGGGCGCTTTTTACATGGGATCGTTGCATTCGCCGGGTCGGCTCCGTTTGTAAGGTCTTGTCCGTTTTTTACGAATGTTATGCACGTTCGGCCGGGCAGATGCCCGAATGCGTATTCTCACGATGCTGGTAACATTTTGCGAGCTGTGTATGCGTTCCTATGCATCCCTATCTTCAAAGGCAACGGGATAATGGAATTGCCTATTTCAGTGCGCGCAAACATTTATTCCCGCGGATATCTCGTTTACGTTATAATTTCTGGGATGACGTGCCGGTGACGTTTAGCGCCCTGAGGGCTCGACTCGCGCGTTTCGTCGACCGAGGGAGATGATTACTTTAAAGAAACGCCAGAAGCGACCGTCTCTCTTTTTCCCCACAAGCTCGCAAGCTCGCTTTACAAAGGAAACGTGCCGATCGCGTAATCGAATGTTACGCTCGGGAGGAGCGTGCAGGACGAAGTAAACATGCGGTAACGTGGCGGAGAAAAATGTTAAGAATATGTTCGGTCGATTTATTTAATGTCAATAACATTTCTTTGTATATAGATATTGCTTTTTAGTATAAAAATCGCACTGAGCGATGCTCAAAATGACGATACACAACAAGCTTCTTTGAATTAATTCGCCGATTGTTGTGTATAAATATACACTTTCAGGTATCAATATTCGGGACGTTTAATAAAAATCTAACGATAAACGTGCGAAGCGCATTTATGCGACATATATGCACATATAAATCTGCATTATGTCTCTCGAAAGTTCATGGGTGGATCGTTATAATTTACTATAACTTCGTGATCCATACATAATTATTCTAATGCCATATCTAATTCATCGCGATTTATATTTCGTATCGTGGCTTGATACGTCCGCTCGCTAAATTACAATAGATTACTTGATCGACTATCTGGCATGAATAGTATGCAACAAACCG
Source organism: Formica exsecta (assembly GCF_003651465.1). Lineage (NCBI taxonomy): Eukaryota > Metazoa > Arthropoda > Insecta > Hymenoptera > Formicidae > Formica > Formica exsecta. Next base: position 4,914,195 of record NW_021849297.1, on the reverse strand, counting down.
GGGGCAATTATCCGGGGAATTGCGTTATACGAGACGCGGTGCGAATAACTCGCGAATAAAGGAACATTAAACTGTTGGAATAATATAATAACAGAATGGCCGTCTCTCCGGATGATCTCGCAGCATTTTATTTTTCTCGCGAAGCGACCGCGCCGTGAAAAATTATAATTGATATGGACGGACCGGAAACCGAGGGGGAATAATCCGAAGGCGAACGCTGGGGAAACGTAGACGGCGGGAAAAGAATCGCTGGTCCGTTGAACTGGAATACAAAAGTCGGCTGGAGACTTATGAATTAAAGTGAAAATGTCGGTCTCGGTCGTACATTTCACAGGACAAAAAAGGAATTTTTTCTCTTTCTCTTTTTTTTTTTTTTTAACAAGAATGCATATCTCGAATATTTATCGTTGATATATGTCATATTAACAATTAGGTATTTTTTATTTATAAAAGTATATTACTCTATTTAGTAGTTATATTATATATACAAACTATGTAAGATATCATTTTAATATAACGGGAATTAGAATTTTTGCGATAAGGCCACATAACATATGACAACTTTATTTTAGATGAAATATTAATTATAATTATATTATATTATATTATTAGAAAAAAATATCGATAAAAATTAGATGCACTTTGAAACTAATCATAATTTTAACATATTTGTGTGTGTCATGAGCTTAAATAGATGATAAAAATAAACCCATTTGAAACAATAATGGAACAGTGGAACACATTTGGGACAGTGTAACACAACAGTATAACAACAGTTTAATAGTATAATAAATGTATACGACGAGCTAATAATTATTTCAATTCCATATTATGTTGTTGTAACCGTACATAATCGGTCCGCGACCATGAATTGGCTATCCGATTAACGATTCGAATATTAATGCGGATTTTAATATTGATTAATCTATCTGTATAGTCTCCGGGATTGTGCGGCACATATGATAATGATATATATAATATTTATTTCGTGCTTTTCAGGTGGCATGGTTGCGTGTCGACACGCAGACTATTTTGACGATAGCGAGCCACGTGATCACGAAGAATCACAGGATCGCGGTTTCTCACAGCGACCACCGAACGTGGTTTCTTCACATACGGGAAGTGCGAGAGTCCGATAGAGGCTGGTACATGTGTCAGATAAATACGGATCCTATGAAGAGCCAGATCGGTTATCTCGAGGTGGTCGGTGAGTAAAACTACGTCTCACTTCTCTCGTTAATGGATCGGCCGTAATTATCCCGATTCATTTATATCGTTGTCGCGCTTCATATAGAGGTAAATTCTCTCGAATGGAATATCGGCAGTCATTACGCGCCTCGTTATTATGCTTCATTATGCTTAGGTGAAAACTAATTTATCATTTCCTCGCATTTATATATCATTATATTCCCATTCATTATTAATATACGTTGCGTAACTGTATTTAATAGAAGTAAAATGAGCGTTATATTGAAATAATGGACTTGAAGTAAAGTCGCTCGCATTCGATATCAACTCGTCGTTATTATATATTCGCGTCAGGTATATCCGGGTATTAGATTAAATTCAATTAATACTACAAGAAGCTAATAACGAAACGGTACGCCATTGAGTACCCGCAATATTACATCCGATACGATGGAATAACGCGGAGGTCGTCGAAAAGGTAAAGGCACTAGAATCACAAATCCGCCAAACCAATGCAAAACTTTCGACCGATGCAAGTTAGTCCGCGGCCCGTTGGTTGGTACAACTTACAAAGTGGCCCTTGCCGCAGTTCGAAGACTACGCGAGTACTCGCGAACTGCAAAGCTTCCGCGTCGTATATCGCTGCTCGAATGCACTCGCAAGTAGATTATGTAGAATGCTAATAGTGCCGCTTTCATCGGTTCCGTCGGTTAAAGAGACTTCGTTTCGAGTTCCGCCGTGCGACTCCTCCACCCTCGTTCATGACTGCCTCGTATCATAATTTTCTCGCGTTTTCTCTCTCTGATTCGTCGTTTAAGCGATGCTCTCCTCTCATCTCCACTCTTCCCTTTCTCCGCGAGAAAAGTTTTTCCCGCTTTTCGTTATGCTTCTTATATTAATGACGAAATTTGCTATTCCATTGCCAAGAGAGGAAGACCGCGGTTCGCTATTTATACTAAAGTCCGTATTAAGGTTTGAATACGCCGGGTTTAATCCTTGCGCGTACTGTATCGTGCGCGGGTAAGTGGCAATTTCCATAGATAATGTTACTCGTAATTGTACGGAAATAGGATGATGCGTCGGAGATATGCGATTGTGATTGTGTTGGTGACCGATCGTGTAGGATGTATGAGCGAGTTGGCATGTTTCGGCTATGAGCATTAAACGTGACTTCAGCTATAATATCGAATGATATAACAATGTATATTTGTTGTTTGAAATGGAAATTAATTTTATAATTTATTATATATATATTATTCTTTATTATATTTTTGACTTATCTAAAGGAAACATTGTAAAGACTTAAAAAGGCTTATTTTTTATTTTTACTTTTGTGTGTAATAAATGTATTTTTCTTTGCTCAGAAATATACGCGTATATAATTAGTAAGTATACATACATAATAATAATTTATTTCATTATTAAAAAACATTTATTTTATTTATTAATATACTGCAGAGTAGAAAAATATCGCGCGTTTTACAATGGAAAGAAAAAAATTTGTATTACATCACACAATATATTATAGCAAAGTACGTCGTAGTTGAAGTAAAATATAAAAAGTATTTATGCTCTTTTCTTGAGATTCTTTTATCGGTGATACGGGCGATTCAAAACTCGTTATTTCTCGAATCTTTTTCGCATGCTTCAAAGTCGACGAAAGTAAGGTCCCTCCTCTGAGATTTCCGAGAATGCGAGTTATACTTTCTTTAATGGCCTCTCGATATTCATCCGTAAAATCTACTTGCGTCTCTGTCAACTGATACGACGAACAAATGAACTGATGGCACATTATAATGACGCGAACTAGATCGGTTTAGTAAACGATCGAGGCAACAATGTTCGCAAGATATAGTTGCCAGAAATTATTGTTAAATATTTATATATCGCCGTACCTGTGCGCGAGCAGAAAGTAGCGAACGTTTCCGACATGCCCTCTCGAAGGAACCACTCGAGGACCGGGCCGGCTCTCGGTTCCGCCGGTCTTGCAATGTAGTAGAGTTCGTTGCGTTTGTTGTATACTTTACGGTCTTCCGTCCCGGTCTTCTCTGCCGCTCGTACCGAAATCAAATTGGCATTCTCGAGATACGGCCAGGCTCTCGCATCCCATCTGTAGCAATCTAATCCCGCGCTCCAGGATCCGCTCCGGCCGGCGGCGGCGGCGGCGCACCAGTACTCTCGCGCGCGCGTCGACCTGACCTGACCCTCTTTCCCAGATTCAGACCTGGTCGGTCGGGACGCCGAGTATAACCGAGACCGGACTACTTACGGAACTTCTCGTCTCCCTCGTGGGATCATTCCGCATCCCCTCGCGACTCGCCCGATAGAAGTATCCGGCAAATGCAATGCTGCCGCGCTTTCTATTTTAACAGCGCCCGCGTCGTCGCGGTCGCCGCTTAAGAAATCTGCTCGCCCGCCCGTAGCTAGACCGCCGAAGGCGTACTTGGCGTGGGTACTTGGTTGGAGTCGGTCCTCCTTCGGGGACTCGCTCTTATGCGAGCACTATGTTTAACGGGACATAGAGAACGAACGGAAAATCTACCGAGCTTATTCATCTTTTTTATTCCACGGTCTTTCTTTTAATCTAGGAATGATTATGTAACACTCTTAAGTAGGTAATATTTTAATATTTTATTCATGAACGTTTTTAACATGATTTCGTGATATTAGCTAAATTGGCTCTCTTAATCGCTACAAAATTTAATATCATTAAAAATATGCAAATACAAGAAAATCGATGAATCTCTTACGCATTTCTTATTTATTAGGCTACAGTTATTCATTTCAGTTATTTTGATGTCAGAATTTATTAGAAGATGTCAGACTTCATTAATCATATTTACGTCAGTTGAGGAAACCTCATACACTTGAGAAATCTTCTCGCGTGTGAGAAAGGGAATGATTAGCAGTGGTTTCTGATTGTGAGTACACAAGAGATTTTCAATTTTACGCAATTAGAAGAGATTTAATGTTTAAAGATAGAAAACAGCGCACGAACTTATGCAATCACCTGATATATATATATATATATATATACCTTTTATTTGTATCAACAAATATATATTTTACATATAATAAATCTTAAGGAGAGGATCTTTATTTTACTATTGTATTATAAATTTGAACACATGAGATATCGAGTAACATATATAATTTCGTGCAGAATTATATTATATTTAAATACGGGCTGTACTCTCTCTATAATTTACTCTATTACATTTTTATCTTGTAATTCCTCATTTGTAACAACATAATAATTTTATGATGTTACAATCAGGAAGTGTAAAATCACATTATTTGGTAACTGATCTGTCAAATATGAATTGATTAACTGTTGAATGGTCTTAACGCGCATAATGGAGCTCTCGGCTTTTATGTATGTTGATATAATGCGACTCGTCGGAAAATGTTTTCGAATCTCAATTATCGGATCCTGGCAAAGTTCCCGTTAATGCATGCGTGTATGTACATATATATGTGTGTATGTACGTATATATATACACATACATACATACACACGTATGATATTGTGTATACGCGCATCTGCAAGCACTGATACGCGTGGTATCGTTCATCCGGAAATTCGCGAATAAATCTAATCTCTATCTGTAATATCATGAATAAAGTTTTTTGAGATATCGAATTTACGTCATGTTGTCTTCTATCAAAGAGATATAATTATTGTTAGTAGACATTGATGGCGATAGAATAGAGACGGTCTTAAAATATCGAGTTAATGCTGGAATAAATGTAATAAAAATAATACATATAAGAACTGTAAATTTTGTATTCACATAAAACGTTCTGATGGCGGCGGACAGTTAAAGAGGAAATGACAAAGGCGTCTTATGAAGAACTGCATCGCGTTGATGGTTACGAATGAAGCAATCTCTGCCACCCGTTGCCGTAAAAATAGCGCTTAACATGCAGTCAGAGCAGGCGAGTAGAGAAACTCAGAAAAAGGGGAAGCATGTTGAGTGGCAAGAGAGTGGAGGAAGGGAAAAAGGAGGAGCACGGGTTCATGAAGAAGGAGAAAAAAATGAGGAACGAGTGTCGTGCGCTCGCTGTCGAGGGGCCACACGACTTTTCATTTCCGAGAAGGGCTGTAAAGATTGCTCGCGTGCAACCCCCCGCACGCGTTGTGTTGCCGGCAAACTCGCAGCCGTATTACCGCCATAATAATAAGGTTAATGCCTTGCAAATTAAGCGGACGCGAAAGACCTTTCGCGTGGTTTTATGCCCATTTTAGTGCCGATGCCTGATCTTTGTCGACGAACCGCAATTATCGCGATAGCGCGTCGAAAACGATCTCGTGGGCTTCAATGAAATTTGTTAGGGTACCCTTGCATCTTTGATTACGTGAGTAGTCATAACGGGCCATTTATATGCGGAGGTAAATGGCGCATGAATTATACACAGTCGAAAATCTCAGATGATATACATATGAAAGAGAAAGAGAGAGACAAAAATGTATATCATAATAATATCGATTGATATTTCGTCTGGAATAATTATGCAAACTTGCGCGTAGAATGCATCTCTTTTTGCATTATTGAGAATTCTTTGAGTCCCATAGCTAATTATAAGATCTAATTGTAAGAGAGAATACTAATTAGATGGAGAAGGACGGTATCAGTAGATCGAGTGAATTAAACAAAGAGAATAGATCGAGAGATCCTTATTTGTTGAGAGTATACCTTGATCTTCGTTAACGGCATCCTATTATAACATCCGATAGGAGACGATGCACTCTTGTTTTAATGAAATTTCGAATTTCCGTGTAATTCACGGAATAATGTGGAAACGTCTTTGCCTCCTTTTCCGCCTTAATGCAATTTCCAAGTTTATATAATTAGTTCGTCGATATAAGGTTTGTTCGTCGGATATTGCCTACGAGAATAAAAACTTGACAAAATATTTACTACAAGTTGCATATTATAGTGTCGCTTTTATTATATTTTTATATCAAATAAAGAAGCCTAAATAATTTAATCTACAAATATCGTCGAGACTTGATATAGAAATCGATCGCTTTATTCGAATGTACTCGTGCAACGAGTATTGCTCGTAAATCACTGACGAGTTTCGTCCCGATGGGGCCTGGACGTGAGAATTTCACTCGTTCTGTACATAAGTAAGAAGACATCCTTCTTTTTATACGTCAATTGACCTTCTATTTAAAAGTCGTCCAATTAAACCGACGATAGATTGCTCGCTTATTCCCTAGAATAAGCTTTATTCGTCCCTTCGAGCGAAATGACAGGCTGTCACGTGGCTATCGCCTGGCATCCGGTACGGTCATTGTCAGGACGTCCACGTCACGTTGATGTTGGCCGCCGATATATGGACATAATGCATGATATCCACAGGGATCTTGACGGACCGTGAGAAACTACGATTAACTGTGGCAGTTTTGATTTAATTGAAGTGGCTAACTGTCTTCTCTAATTCAAATTCGCCATATAAACTGCCACCCTCATGTGGAACATAAAGTATTGTATCGTCAATTCCTATCGCACGTTATTTCCGATCGATTAAGTATGTATTAATCTTCCTCGTTTATTGTTACTTTTATACCTTCCATAAAACTTTCTCATTGTTTATTTGCAAATGTAATAAATAATGGTATATGTGTTTAGCTTTAACGTATATTTGCCGTAATACATTCTCGATATACATACAAATAGATTAACCTGTTGTATTTTCCATTTATTATTTCTCTTACACTGTTTACGAACATGCCAACTGGTTGATCAGTATGCAATGTACATTAAATTATGTCGAATACTTGGTAAATGCATAGAAAGTTCATACATCCGTAAAGGGAGAGAAGTTAAACTTGTGCTCTATATATCCCGAAAGAAATTCAACCGTACATAGTTTACCATGCACACGCGATATACATGCGATGCCAGTTTTTCGACTAGCCGGATACGGATCGCAATTTTCGGAGCACTCGTGCGTGCTTTTTTAAGTCTTTCACGTCAAACGTGAAAGGATATACTTCGAAATTCGGCTCCGCGGCGGCGTAGCCTACTTCGCCGCACAAGTTTGCAACTTTTCGCAGCGCGCTTTGCAAGTCCATTTCCGTTTCCCCGATACCTTTATCCCGGCATCTTTATCCGCATGGGCAAAGCACAAAGCGAAACTAACGCTCGCGCGATAGTGGCGGCGAGTCGATTTCCGCATATACGCGCATGCATCGTCTCTCCGTAAATATCCTCTGATAGGATGTACACGTGATATATGTACGCGTATAACGTTTAATATTACAAATACACAATCGATGCGGCGTCCAGATCGTTCTCACCGCGGTGACCAAAACTTTGCAGCGCCTCGCGCGCGCGCGCGCACGCGTTTACGTCAATATTTCATTAATTATATTGATATCTCGCTACACGGCGAAACGGCGCAATGTATTTTTATTTCGTACATATGACGAAACCAATTTCAACTTTACCGATATCGAGATATAAATGTCCATCGAAATGTATGGAATATATTTTCAAATTTCCCATAAATAATTTATACGAGGAATATCCCTCTTCTTCCCCTCTCAAAAAAAAAAAAAAAACGCGAGAGAGATATTGTGAAGGATTAGCATTGTACGATCACTAGCTGAAGTTTATGCGTGAAGTTGAAAGAGAGAAGGAGGTTTGTACAAATTAGAGGGAGCGGCGACCTAAATAAATGAAGAAGGGTAGTTACCTTTCTCTCTCTCTGTCTTTCTGTGTGTGTGTGTGTGTGTGAGAGAAAGAGAAAGAGAGAGAGAGGCTACTTTCTGAAAGATAAACATCTGTTCTTCACTTCGCGAAGAAATTTCGAGTATCGCAGTCTCGACGGATTTATGACGGGATATTCTGTGCTTATTAAAACGTGCAGAAATATTTGTTCAGAAGATGCTGAAGAATATAAACAATTAGAGGAAGATAATTAATGCTCATTATTAATTGTAAATAACTCTGCCGTATATTTCTTGAGTAAATTTTCTTTCTTGCAGTTTACATTTCCAATTCTTTTTTATTAAGAGATTAGATATTTTGTTGTTTCTATTTTAGTAAATGCTAACGTAGAAAAAATTTTTGAAAAAGTTAAATCGAAAAAAATCTCACAATCTATTATGACAGTCGGAGTGGAAGATGAATGTCCATTATCCGCAGGGATTTGCTCAATCATGATTCACGTCACAGGGAATTCAATAGAAGCTCGAGGCATAGAAACGTTCCGCGATAGACTTTGCCGGTACTGGAAATAAACGAAGAATAAGATCGTTACTTTGCACGGCAAACCCATCACGCGCTGCGGGTGGTAGCTCTGTCTTTCTCTCTCTCCCTCTTTTTTTTTTTCCTTTTCTCTTTTATTTCCTCTCATTGCGCAAAGAGGCCTCAAGTGTAGGGTTTACGGCGAATTTACGACGTGATTTAGGCGCAATATTTGCAACTTTAAAACGGCCAATCCGCAATACTTCGCTGTAGATTATGCCGCAAAACTGTTGCGCATTGAATAGGCTCTTCTATGCCTTAAATTGAGTACATTTCGCGATATTAGAAATGCGAGATTTTCCTACGACAATATCGTGCAAATATTCTCTACAGATTATGCTTAAATAGCATTGAAGTATCTTTGAAAAAATAATATATAAACCTAACATTTTGTTTGTTGAAAACTGGAGCGCAGTCATGATGGTTAAATTAGATTTCGCGGAGAGAGAATAAAGTTGTGTTTATAATGGGAACTATTTTTATAATTTTTTTTTTTTTTTTTTGAGAATGTGCGAGTATTTGTTATTCTGTACTAAAGATTTTTTTTGACGGTATCGTGGATGCAATTATAGACAATCAATTGAAAATTGCGAAGTTAATAATACGAATCAGAACTGGATAAATATTAGTTTCAGCGCGATAATATTTCGCAAGCATACGCAACTATGCAAAGTGATATTTCAAATTCAGTACACTGCTATTTTCTCTCTCCTCTGACGCGTTCTTCATTAGCATCACGAGTGCATAAACCGCATGGCCGAATTAGATTGTCCTTTTCTTTCACTCTCGATGAAGAAAAAGGATAACATCTCTCATATAATGTTTGGTAAATATGGTTCTTTCTAAATACACAGTATCTATAGCATACTAGATACAATTTATTATAATATAGATATGATGTACATTTATGACAAATACGACAAATATTTACAGTTTCACGAGCGATAATGCATGTTATATGAATAGAGTTGGTATTAGCTTTTATTCGTGTTTTTTCCCTGTGTAGCTTTACTTTCGAGAAGCTGATTCTGCAGAGGATTTCGGAGAAATAGCCGCTGAATTTTTTCGCACAGACCTCACGACAACTATCGCTCCGAAATGTAACGTACGGGCCTTAACGTCTCAAAGGGTTTCGCGACAATGGCGTTGTTGCAAGCGTGGCGTCCGTTTTTATTGTATATTATGCAAGCACCGCCGGGCTTTCGCGACCGCGGGATAATGTGACCGCGAAATTGCGAAAACGAGTGCTAGCGTACCACTCGAGATGTGTGCATTAAGAAAGTGCATTGTGATACGATGATGAAATACGAATGAATACAAAAGTCGTGTTAAATTTAACGCTCTGCTTAAGCGTTATCAATTTAAACTATATTCCACTTGTATATTTACATGAGCGCATATACATAATTCAAAACGACTACGGAGGCATAGTTGCATGCGAATGTAGTGTCTATTAACTATGGAAAAGCTCCACTCTTTTGCATCTGCTTGACCGGTGCAACGAATTTGCTTTGACTAAAGTAGAGTTAGAAAACAGATAAAGAGAGAGAGAGAGAGAGAGAGGAGAAATAGATAGAGAAAGGGAGAGAGAGAGAGGGAGATAAAAAATAAATTTTTCTTCTGTACATCGCGTCGAAAAACTACTGAAGCATAGATTCTCTCTGCACTGAATATTTCGTATAAAATAGTTTAAAACGAAAATAGAAGTTTCAGTCTCTCATATTTCACGTAGACACATATCGTTTAAGAGCCACTAAATATACATATAGAGTGTAATCTAAAAAAAGATAACAACTCCCACGCTTTTACATATTGCGCGAGATATTTGTAGAAATATTCTCATACAACATTCTCGTAAACTGAAATAACTTCTCCTCAAAAAGAGAGCAATACCAAAATCTAAAAAAGTATTCGTCTAAATCCACTATCGCGAGTAGGATTTTGACTTTCGTGAATAAGTGGTAGAAAGCGACGCGAGCGAGACGAGCGGGACGAAGGTCGGGTCGTAATATACCCCTTTTTTTTTTTTTTTTTTTTTTTTTTTTGATAGCCGATAGCAATTTGATACGGCGATACCTGCCGGTGCCATTTGAACCGCTTTATGTACCGAGTAAATAAATCCTCTGTCGCGCGCAACGAACGCGCCATCGCCTCCTCTCGCGGTCGCCCGAAACCGACTGATTTCGATTAGGGACCTGGATTGTCCTGCGGATCGTGTGTCCTGGCAAAGTGATCTATTGTTCCAGCGAACTACGGCGCGCCTCTCGGCCGAACTTTCCGGCGTTTCCGTCCGCTCTGCAACAACGATACCGGGGACACACACTTTTATCTTCATTCTTTATCCACTGCGCGTCTCTCCGATTCTCCCCCGTCCACCCCCGCCCTGACGCTCGCCCGTTACTTTTTTCGCGTGGCCTCTGGCAGATAACAAGATGGCAACGGACCGTGACGACGAGTATCTCCCGCCGAGTAGAATTGTCCGGATCTCGTCACGGTACAAGCAGATAGATAGGCAACGGGAGACAGGGAGGAAAGAGAGGAAGAGAAGCACTCCTCTCGTTATCTAGCAACGCCGCTGAGAAGTGGTACCAACAAATACATAATGGAACGTTTCGCTTGTCCCACGCTACCGATGTTTGCGGCAAACTTTTTGTTGTGACCAGCGATGATGTTGGTATGTATCTATGGAATGCATAATGTTTCAAAACTATTATTCTGGCGTTTAATATAAAAAAATTTTTTTGATTTCATTTTAATACGGTATCTCGTCAGTTTGCTTTATATTAAACTAAAAGTTTTATTCTATAAAAAAATATTTGATTTCGCAAAAGATAATTCTGTGGCTATCTATCGTAATAGATAACAAATAATTTCCGATTTAGAATTTTGTCGAGTAGAGACAACTTTTAATATGAAAAATCAAATTAATGTGACGTATATAAATTGCATTTTTTATGCAGTTGTGTGTGTACGGTCACGTATAATTTGTCCAATAATTTTTAATAAATATAAATACATTTTGTGCAATTTATTTGGCGTCGCTTTAAAGCAAGATGTCATAGCAATATAAAGTATGTGAATTTTTAAATCTTTATATTACTATATTTTATTCGGTCACATCGTGTAATTTTAAAACTAAAGGCAACTAAAGATTAAGCGAAAGAACAATTCGCAGTCCCAAATGTGTAATACAGCACACTACGTTATTTCCATTTGAAAGAATTTCCGCATTTGCATCAACGCCCGGCCAGAAAATTATCCGTGCAAATTTCTTTACCTCGATAAATCTCGCGAAAAGCGTTGAAAACTATAAATGTCAGAGCTATGAAGAATTGATACATCTATTTTTATTTCCCGTCTGGATTCCGCGTGAATTCATGGCGTGAGCGATACCCGACAAAAGATATCGTACAAACCGATACCTTTGTTTCGGAGTATATTTCTTGGTACTTTCGTGTTTCGATATAATCATAACTTGACTCTTTATAGTCGTTATTATCTTTATTGCGTTTTATAAAATACGTTTGCCCATATAAAATTATTTATTAAAAAATCGAATTAATATTCGTCATAAAGTCTATATAAATTGTATATATATTGCAATTTTACATATTTGAGTACGCAATTTTTTTTATTCCACAATTTATCAAAACACCAATGTATGCTCCCCGGAAGCATCTCTAGTGATAAGAACAGCAATAAGAGCTTTGATGTGTAAACTCTTGTTGGAATTAATACATTCTCTCCGTGTTTGAGTCTTATCAATTATTAGATGAAATCTGATCTTCAGGATTTAATAATTTAATCGGCCGTAATCGTACGTTCATGATTGCTGAATTATCGCCGTGAGAAATATTATATATCATCGCACAATCGTCTATTTCCATTTAGTAATCACAAAGCGTATGCAATGTGACAGAATTGACATACATTATTGATTCGATACCGCTCCTAATCCTAGTATCGAAGCGCTAATAAGTGTAGGCTCATTAATGTCCACACATTTATCGATGCGACAATCGTACGTACACGCATAAATTACAATCGTGACTCGAACTGCAAACATTTGTCGATCCTGTGGAGAGACCAGAATACCATAATTGGTCATCTTAGATATTTCGTATTTAATAAGATGAAATGTACGTCAAAGTTTCCAAAGAAAGAAAGTTTCGATTTATCAGTTGATCGCCGATTAGATAATATATATATATATTTATCGTAAAATATAATACGATACATACTATTTATTGGCGAACATGAAATATATGAATGTGTATATCTGTGTGATTGTTGAAGATTAACTCGGTGTTCTACGAATGAAATGCAACGTGCCATGAATTATTCAGGGAACCGCGGCAAGCTTGCACGTGCTAATTAACTGACAACCCGCCGTCGCGTGAGGTTACTCTTTCGATGGTGGTACATGTTTGTTTTGCAAATGCGTCAATAAAAGTCGTAAAATACTGTAAATAGCGAGAAAATTTTTAAAAATAATTTCTCGATTTTTTATAAAATATTGTATATATATATATGTATCATGCATCCAACAATTGTTCCTAATTTGAACCAACGATTTATTTTATTCGCATTTAAATAATTTTGCATTATATTGCTTTCACATTACAAAGCTCACAGTTTTACATTTTATCCCGGAGGATTATTAGTAGGATCTTTCGATTAAATACTTTCCCTCGGAGTTGGTTTCTTTAATTAAATTCCCCGCTATATACACGTAATTCTTCTTATTTCCATTCGACCCAATTATTCCCCGACGTCGTGCGCGAACGAGAGCTGTACCGGTTACGAGAGCGGGGCGTTATGTTTCCACTTGCAGTAGAAAAGCCTCGATCAGACTACGAGGCGCCCGACCGGCACGCGAATCGTTGCATGTCCGCACGTGCTAACGAGTGAGAATAGCTACGCATTAGCTCGCGATCAGCTGATGGCAGTCTGTGTCCGTTCGTGTTGCGGATAGCATTATATTGGAAAAAATGTGAGCGGAGCCGGCTTGATCGATAACTTCTCGTGATTCTGCGATTCGCCTCGCGCAGCCGCTCCTACGTCTCTCTTCACTAATTGTACAAACCTGCTTAAATATTGATCACGCGTTTTTTTTTCAATTTGTAGGGCACCGGATAGGACATGGAACACCGGCTATAAAATAAGCACATTGACTGCCGGGCGCGAAGAATAGCTGCCTGGCGTATGATAAGCGTAGCAGTTTATCAATAGCACGTTTACGTAGGATGTTTATCATTCGCCGAAACCATATATTATCATAAAAATGAAATTTTCATATTATGCGCAATTTGCTCTGTGAATTATCCGTAAATTATTTATTAAAATACGATTGGCAATATCGACAATCATGTAAATAGTGGTTTAAATAAATTGTGCAAATATGAAATTTATATTTATACGTGCTTTCTCTTGCAAATATATAGTATATATGTTGTGTTGTAACGAGCGAAATGCTTTTAATAAGGATGTACCATAAAGTTTCAATCAAAATTACTTTGTTTTTACATATATTTTCACATATACTGATTTGCAAAAAAATATATATATATCATTTGGCAGCAGCAAAAATGACTATCACAAATAATAAGTATTACACCTATCATATTATTTGTATGACGTCATTGTTTTGAGTACACAATTAAATATTGCATTTATACGAGAAAAAGAAAATAAAATCATGGTTTTAATTTTCAGACAACTCAGGTTGAAATTCATTATTTTATTTCTTTTATCTCGTATAAATACAATATTCAATTGTATACTTAAAACAATGAAAATGATATATATATATATATAACTATTTTTTAATAATAAAATTTAGTAATAAAATCATTTTTGCTACTATCAAACGATACTTTTTTCCAGATCAGTATATGTGAAAATATATGTGAAAACAAAGTAATTTTAATATATATGTATATATATATGTATATTACAGAGATTCTCTTCGTAAATTCAGCCACTTTATGAAAAGGTTAGGCTTTTTATAAAAGAAACACTTGAATTTACAAAGAACTTGCGACATATGTACATAATGAAACGGTTATATGCCATCATAATTACCGCGAACATTAACGTATCTATGCTATTTTAAATCCGTCGGTGGGTCATCAATATCACTTCAATTGTGCCTTTCTGTATTAACGCAAATAATCTTTTCTACACGATCAATGCGCTAATTCAGCATCAACAATTTCGTGGCTCAATCATTCGTGTACGATTCCCTAACCGAGTTGTCAGTTATACACCATGCGTCGCTGGCTCGCGAAATTGCAACCGAAGCTACTTGCTCAGCCATAACACTCTTTGTATCACGAATATGCGATTTAACTGAGCGATACCCGCGTACACTTACCTGCATGAGCGCACAATGAGTGCTCGATTATCGCGGTAGATTTATATTGACGTCGTCTATGCTTTATTGCGACCAAGAATAGTAGTTGTTCCAACGATTATACTGTGTCGCGCAGAAAGCAGACATTGACTAATATCAATATCAGATTTAAATCGCGAACCTATTAGAACGAGAGAACAATTTTCGATGTAGAATCCCTTTCGGCCATGCAGTAACTTAATGCCATCTATGAAAATCGGGCACGAACTTATGCAATCATCCAATATTTTATGCTAATGTTCATTTCGATTATAATATCATTATTTTGTTTCTTGAAGAAGAATAAAGTAAAACCTATTATACATTGAAAAAAGTATTAAAAGATGTTTGAATCTGTGCAAGTTAGGCAAAAATATTCAAAAAATTTTCAAGTACTATTTATATCATTCGTCTCTGAAATTAGAAGTAATGTTGGTCATCCATTATTGTATCATTATATTGTAAATATATAGATAATGAACCATACACATCATATTCTCCGGGCGACTGTATACGTAAACACTAAGCGAGAAAGAGAGAATGAGAGAGAGAGAGAGAATATGTTAATTATATTTAATCTATATAACTTATGTGTGTACCAGAGTGTACTGGTGTGTGCTTGCAGACCTCCGTTCATGAATGGTTTTCGTACAAATAAGGCATAATTGTTTTACCCTATTGGATATATATTACACATGACCTCTCCCCCTCCCTCCCCTTCTTTCTACCCAAATCACAATTCTGTTTAACAAACACAATTGCGTGACGTGATTAATGCGCTTAGGTACTTATTTGCAACTCCGCATTACTGTATTGCCATTAAAGCTACCATTAATACTCATAATAAAGCATATATATATATATATACATGTATGTGTTTGTCTCTCTCCTCATGACATTTTGCATAAAGCCCGTATTATTTGGACCGCGCGTCCACGAGCTCGTGCGCCCGCGCGCGGATATCTTCCGGGACACCATGGAAAACCGGTTCAAACAAAATCCCCGCATCCGATAAAACCCTCTTTGTTCCTGCAACACGCGCTCGGACCGCGCGCGATACGTGTTAATCACACCGCGCGTCACGCATTTCTCGGCGCCCGATATACAGGGTGAGGTCGCGATTGATGCACGAACACGCGTTCGTCCGCGCGGTAGTTACATTTTAATCATCCATTTGCGAAATCAGGACATTGCTTTTGTGAAAATAAACTTAGGCGATTTAACTGTAAATACAATTGGTTTTACTCGGCACGTGAGAGCGTTTACTATTTCTCCTGTCTCTCTCGCGCGTCGCGTCGACGTAGTTTCAATATTTTTCGAACGAGCGGCGTTCACGTTCCCTAATTGGGTAATCCGTGAACACGCGTGCTACATAAAGTATGCCGGACATTCATTGAACGGTAACATTTAACGCTGCGAAATCACGTGGGCGCGCGGCAAATTTATTATATTTTCTTCGTATAAAGAGAGGGATTAATTTGGCGCGAGCTAATAATTTCGATAAAATTAATTAACTTTTTGATACTATATGAACAGATTAGTAATTAAAATTATCGATATTGCATTTCGTATGTGTGTATGTATATTTATGAAAAATAATGGTTAGAATGTATGTAAAATACAAAGAAATCACGCTTTGTCTATGTCGCATTGTTATATATTTCTTTAAAAGCTTTGTCGGAGTAGGAATATCATCGACGATTAACTCGCAATCAATAACTCGTCAGATGATACCGTTTTTGTTTAAATACGTTATTCGAATTCAGCAGAATACCAGCTGTTTGCCCAGGCCCAATATTGGGTTACTGTTAGCGAATTCCGCGAACCAATCTCTTCTTGCAATCGCGCTACATATCTCCCTGTGGGCGCTTCGATTCGTCGGCGGCAGCAAAGTTGTAAGCTGCATATTTTATCTGTGATAAAGTGCATCGCCGATACTGCTCTTGCTCAGCTCTCTCGTGCAGTTTAGTTCCGTTAAGAACTTCCTCTCGCTGAATCTATGTGTATCTCACGGAAACGGCGATTCGCGCGCGCGATAAAAATATACCATACCTTTTGTGTGCATCATCGATACATCGCGCTTTTTCTTTCTTCGAGAAAGTAACATTGGGAAGGAATGTTGTGTAAATGAAAATCAAATTTATATCTGCTTATATTCACTTTATAGTCACCTATATATCGTAAAGAGAAACAAGAAGAAAAAAAAATTAATTCGAGAATCGATTTTCTTTGCACCGTAATATATAAGTACCGAGTTAAAGTTAATTCATTTAACGACGAGAACATTTGACGTTTCGTTTATGACGAGACGCAAAGAGCTAGAAACTTGGTTCGTTCGCGTACTTCTGGATTAACCAGACGGATTTAGAAATAAATCCGCCAAACGTTTCTCCCCCGTTGGTGAGTCTATTTCCCAGCTGATTTACCAAGACCCACCTCCGATAGCCCCTGCAGGCGGCACTCGTTACAACGTCGTTTTCGAGCCCGGAACGAATTCCCAACTTCGCTACGTGGCTTGTCGTGTTTCGACGTGAAGCAATCCCCGCTCGCCCTCCTCATCCCCCTTTACCTTCCCGCGCTGACCGTTTCGATTTACGCATCGAAATTAAGCCACGCTCGGCTTGCGGTGCTCGTCCGATGCACCGCACTTTTTAAACCCGAACCCGCGCTACTCAACGTCAGTTGCACCGGTAGAAACGACGTTCCACGAAACGAGCGCATTGGTCAGGGGGGTGAGTCCAAGAGAATCTGGAATGGCGGAGGTTGTTACGGGGTAGGATAGACGAGATAGAGTTGGATTGATACCTGATACAAGTCTACCTTGCTCGAGGATTTTTGCGCCAGAGTTGCTCGAGAAAAGAAAGGACGTTTGTGCCACAAAAAGCATAGAACGCGACGGAACGTCTGATTGCTGTCATTTAGCGAGAGAGAAGAGAGAAAGAGAGAGAGAGAAAGATTTCGCTAGCATTCTCTGCTTATAATGTCAGATAAACGAAAAACGATAGCTAAAATGGAACACATTACACAGAAATATTTCATTGGAAAAATTCTGAAATCTCTTTAGCGAGACATACATTTTACGAGATGATTTTTATTTAGAACAGAATTTAGATAATAACTGTACAAAATATCGAGTGTATGTTGCGATAATGTAAAACATTAGCAAATGTAGAAAGGATTTAAGAAAAGCCGCTGTTATCTAAAATTGACCGGGATCATTCCGCCTAGTAACCTCAAAGTTGTAGAAACAACGTTAGATGAAACGAAGTGCATAGTCACGTTGAGGAGTGGTGAGTTTCTAGGACTCCGAACCGGCGAGAGAAGGTTGTTACCGGTAAACGGAATGGGCGAGGCGGATTGAGGTTGATACGCGATATAGCGGGGTTTGCTTTAATATATAGAATTCCCCGCAACCCGTAGAACGGTATCATAACCAGACACAGACCATGCGGAACAATGTGAATAAACTGTGCGGTGTAGTAGGAACATATCGCAGACGTATATCAATTCCGAATGGTGTTCAGCAACACTATAATAAATGAAGACCTATTTGCATATGGTTATTGTTACACAAGATAACGCTATATGCAGAGTCGCGCAGATGTCAGCGGCACATTATCCACGCCTTTCATCAGCAGATTATAATAATTCTATAACGTTCTGCTTGAATCGTGAGAGAGAACTGCGTATTGTCAAAAACAGTATTATCATTCGTAATCCACGTCAAATAATTGTCCGCTTGGAACAAAACGAAAGAACGTTAAGTTTCGTATTTCATATTAAAATTGTTTTATATCCCGGCATATGCATATAAGCCAGGAGTCGACGAGATGTCACAGTAATAGAAGCGACGCACCAAACCTGGATTGATGCGAGAATGACGGATGCCGAGCGGGACGGCTTATCGCCGTGTCTGTCTGTGTTACGTGTGTAATGCATGAGATAGACGGTAGACATGTCGTAAAATGAATAAATGAAATAACAGAGAAACTGTGCCGGCCTCATCACTGTATTTAATAATCAGTAATCTTGATCGGCGCGAACGTATCGCTATATTTTATAAAAGTATCTATCCATTGCTACGTGTAATCATATAACTTTTATACAAATCTCTCTCGCGATGTTATCAAAAAACTTTTCAAAATTCATTAACCGTTTGTACATGTTTTTCCGTAGAAGAGCTGCCGTAACGTAAACGCGAAGACGAGAAGTAGCTGAATTCGCGTAGGTATTGAAATAATGTTTTATACAGTTAAGTGCAGGAAGTAAGATTTGGGTTCAGATTGATGTGGTGGTAAACGGTAGCAGCCGCATGAGCGATTGTGCCGAGTTTTGTTTTGTAGTTTAGCGTCTGTGGGGGTTACAAAACAGTAGAGCAGTAGATGGAATGGAGGAGTAAAAGCGGATTGCAACCGCGGTAGCGCCCAATTTGTTGTAAAGTTTTCACTGAATACATCGACTTGAGAAATCGGATGATATAAATCGCTGGATTGTATATAAGTCTCAGTTAGAGAAACTTAAAATGGATTAATTAATTTTTTATATTGAAAGAAAGATTTAAATAATATTTTATAATTTTTCGTGAATGCCATCTTGTGTCAAATCTTTATGATTGCATATAATGCAATGTAATTTTCATTAATAATAATGTACTATTATTATGATTATTATGTAATATTCATTTATCTCTTAATGTATACTAATTAGAATACATTATACCAGGAGTATATTTTTAACATTCAGTTTTTTATTATTTTAATAATATGTATATGATATGAGTATGTATATGTATGTGTGTATTGATATAATATATATTATTGTTCTCATCTATAATATTGATAAAATAATGCACCTTGTGCGCGGGACACCTGGTACGTCGGTTGCCACGAGTTGCATCGGTATTAAAATTCGCATATGATCCCTCCAAATAAATGCGTAAAGTCAAATGAACGAACGAACAAATGTTCGACTGTGCAGACGATAGGACCAGCGGAAGAGGAGCGGGTCCTTCCGATGGCGGGTGGAGACTCTAGAGGTAGCTTTGACCCGCCAATTCAGCATCACCCATACGGGCACTCAACCGCAAATCGAGTTCCGGCCGTAGGGCGGAATAAAATCGACCCCGTCAACCTCGTCCTGCTCCTCCCTTCGGTAACCGATGCAGCCTTGTGGCCCCGATTCTCGTGTAGGCGAATCTAGTAAGACATTACTCGCGAGGGACGCGTTTGTTCAATGCCCTGGGAGAAGGTGAGAGAGAAAGGAAAACTAAGCATGAGAGAGTGAGGGAGATAGACAGAGAAAGAGAAAATAAAGGAGGAGAGCTCGGGTCGACTTTAACGGGTGTAGCCAAATGGAAACGCTTGGCCGCGGGATAACCAGGCCACGCTCGAATTATGATATCCGTAACGAGCGCGATGGGAGTCGCACGCGCGTATCGCGCGCTAACATTCTTTCCGAATCACGATCGTAAAGTCGTTGTTTCATACGAAAACCGAAGGACGAAGTAACGCGGAGGGCTACAATAATCGCAGTTGTATTTATGCACGTGCATTTAATTGAATTTGAAAAACTGCGCCAAGCAATCTCGCGAACATTCTAAAATTTTTGATAATAGATATAGAGCAAAATGTATGTGTGTGTGTGTGTGTGTGTGTGTGTGTATGTGTGTGTATGTATATATATGGAGCAACAGAAGCAGAATAGCGAATAGCCGTATCCAAGTATTCTCGAGTCGTATCCAGGCTATCCTAAACTCGTGCAACTCGGCATTGTTATTCCTCGAATCTCAGAAAGTCGTACGAGACCCGAAATGTCCTTCGGATACACCCCTCTTTAATGCCCGTGTATGAAGATCCGACCATGCAGACATTCAGTAGGTAGGGTGCGCGTTGCGCGAGTTCGCTTCCGCCGGAGATGATGCGGATGCGTCGTGCCCGCGTCGTTATCATTCTCTACTTTATTACGTGCAGCCTGCATGCGTCGCGTATGCACGTGCCATTCGCTGTTTCTACCCTCTCGGCGCATGCAGGGAACTAATCCACGCCGGCTGATTTATGAACGAGCAGATATACTTGTCCACCCTTACTGCTTGCGAGAGGTAACTTATGAGGGCTATTGTTGCGTATTAAATGTTACGGCAAGAGAGTTTGTACTCAGGAGTTGCATCGGTAAAGGAAGATTGGATTTATTACTTCCCACTTCCTTAACGATACCCGTCTAATTTCTGGTAGCCAGATACCGGATGTAAGCGTTCTTATTAAATATCGCATGATCCTTATACGTTGAAAGGTACGTCTCCATTAGGAGGATTAAAGACAAATATAGCGATGATCCAATTCCACGGTTTTCCCTGATTTAATGTACTTTTTTACCTAACGTTATGTCGGATTGCTGATACTATTTTCGAAATGAATAGCTTTTCGCAAAAAAACAATTTTAGGAAATTATATAACCACAATTACCATTCTGATGGAGAGATAATTTTATACTATTGTATAAAAATTTAAACAATCCCAAAATAGTTCAATATAAAAAGCGCGACATATATTCGGGATATTTCTTTTCGATTTATCTCAAAATACTCTTTACATTTTCACACACAGTTTATGTTTATTAATGCAGTATTCTAACGTTTGCACTTTTCTGCCGACAGTGCCACCCGACATCCTGGACTATGATACCAGCACGGACATGGTGGTGATGGAGGGGCGGAACGTGACCCTGCGTTGCGCCGCGACCGGCTCTCCGGCGCCTAACATCACCTGGCGACGCGAGGACGGTCAGCAAATTCAGCTCGGGAACGGGGAGGAAGGTTGGTTTTAACGAGAGTTGCTCGCGAACGAGCGTAATTTGCAGTCAGGCCAGTGATAAAGCCGGGAAAATTTCGTTGAATTAAGATGGCTCTCCCCCCCCTCTCTCTCTCTCTCTCTCTCTCTTTCTCACTCGCTGTCATCGTCCTCGGATGCTTCGTTACGGTGAGAGCTAATCGAATACGATGAGCGAAAGACGCAGCGTTTGATGCTCTCTCGACGGAGAGTGCAACCAACGATCATTTGCAACGCGGTCTTTTTCGGGGTTGTGCTTTTAACTCCTCCTTTTGAGACGCGCGCGAGTGCGTCTCTAACCACGTACCGAGTATTTTATATGTCATTAGTTAGTAAGTAGATCCTCCGTAGGACGATCATGAAATTTCTGCTCTCCGCATTTGCCCCGCAAAACCGTTGAAAAGAGTTTCTCTTAGTTCTTTATAAACTTTTCCTCCTACGTTTTTACTTTTATTATCAAATATTTCCGTTATAAAGCGCATTAATTTCAATCTTTTTTTATTTATGCGAAACTGTATAACATGTAAGCATACAAAAGGACTTCATGAACGTTTGTAACTTTTACAGTCGACTTATAAAAAGGACATGCGCGACACTTTTTAAAAATATGATTTAATTCGTCTGATAAACGGGTTTGAAAAGTGAGAGAGAACAAGTTTCAAGTATTTACAAAATTCGGATGGGATTTATGGGATGTGAATTATTTTTCATCTCTGACAAAGAGATAAACGGAAGCTTCGAAATACTACTCGGGATACTATTCGAGTACGCAAACTCGAGTAGCCCGAATCGAGTAAATATCCCGTTAACATCCCTAAATGTCGCGGCAAACGCGCCGAAAGCTCGTTTCGTCGCACACGCAGCCGTAAAGGCGCACCGCCTGAAAAAAAGATTTACGCTCGCGGAGGCTACATTCGCGCGGACTGAATTGCATCGCGAATGCATCGCAACTTCAGCATCGCAGTTCCAATGGCGGTATCAAGCTTGGCTAGCGGCTTGGTGGCAGCCGCTTGGGAGCGCAAACACACCGCGTGGCAAGACCAATAGGTTAAAGCTAGGTGATACGTTTGCCGAGACCGAGAAGATCTTCTATATTTGCATTGAAATTGGCAAACATAGTGAGCACACGATACGCGATATACCTGGCGTAAACGCGCGGTCCGTGTGTACGTTATAGGCCCGATAAACAACCGGATCGACTTGAAACCGAACGTTTACGCCATTCATAATTTCGCTTTTACTCTATAATTTTATAAGGTATGTATATAGCGTCGAGAAAGAAGATGCAAGGATGCTACGTGATGGATTAGAAATAGAGAAATGTCCTCGATGGTTCTTTTTCAGAAGAATATTACATGTAAAATTCTTTTCACTGGCTACCGCAAATGTGTCGCATGTATTCGCACATTAAAGAGATTTGACCTCTCTATAATAATCAAATGATATATACTATAATAATATTATGATGAGGATATTATTACATTCTCTGAAACATTATTAAATTATTTGGAACTTCGATGCAGTATATGTAATCTTATCTCAATGGGTTTCGAGCTCGAGCAAGTTAGCTTCATTAGCTTCCGATATCGTATCATATCTGTCATCATGCTTCTTGAATTACATTTTGTATAAGTCTTTTCTTAAGATGCTTGTATGCCTTAAAGATTTTTATTATTTTGGCGTATTGTATTTGCGATGTATTTAATTGCAACGTCTTTTTCAGCGACATTCAATTAATTATCAGAACGCGGTATAAATTTTCTGACTTAGATTTAATTGTGGAGAGAGTAGAGAGGGACATATAGACAGCCTAAACTTTCGGATAAGTAAACTGAATTTGCACCTTGTAATGCAGATGGTCTCCAAACTGTGTTGCCAGAGTTTAACGACTCTCCGCAAATTGTTATTTGAATTTCGAATGCGGGGAGAAAGGATACATACCAACTTCAATCACTTTTGCTCATATTTGTTAATTTATATTTTCAATCAATTATATTACATTAAATGTTCAGGGAATTTTATGTCATATTTATCTTTTATTAAATTTAACTTTATCAAATACGTTTTATGAACAATGAGAATTTAGGAAATATTTCGAATTCAAGAGAATTTAATAGTAGTCAGCAGTATGTTTTATTTATTGTCATCCATTGTGTCAGTGTATTAGTATAATTTAAAATGCTTTATATATATATATAGAGGTTGCATACAAACTAGAGTTTCTGGCAGTCGAGTCCACAGCTGCTGCATTATGCGGTCGTTCGTCAAAGCAGTTTGCACATTTTAGCGTGCGGAAGTGGTCCTTCTTCGCTGGCGATAATGGTTACATTGATAAAATGACAAAAGTTTTCGCGCGTGTATTTCTGTGATGTATGCGATGCGATTCAGTGCCGGCATTATTCTTGCGATAAAATCTCTCGATTTTAAGACGTATAATAATTGTAATAAATTTACATGGAATTTGTATTGTCGAGAATTCACCTAACGTACAGAATCTAAACGCAATTCAATTCGTTCCTAAATTGAAACGTATAAGTGACGGAACTTTGGCAACCAATTTCCGTCGTGTCGCGTGCGATGCCGGTAACGGTATTGACGTCAAAAAAAATTGCACGAATGTACTTCGCGAACTTCGCCGAAATGAACGAACACGTTTAAAAATATGAAATTTCCAATGCAAAGTAAAGAGAAATGCCATCGGTGTTACTTGAGCCACTGATTGAATTATAGAATCGTTTGAGACAGTAATTTATTGTTAGTTATCGGTTCAATTTTTTTTTTTTTTTTTTATGTTTATTATTTTTTAGGAGAAAAGTTTTTTTATAAGAAATTTTAATATTTTTTTGTTCCATGTATGAATTTTAATTAATAAATATTTTTTTCAACTTTTTGTTGCATATAAATCGGGATATTTTTTATATGTACTTGGCATTTTTTTTTTACCTTTGTGAGGCTTTTTTAGTAATTTTAATTTTCAGTCTTAAACTTGAATGATGTTATCGAAAATTAAAAACTAGCAAACGGAAAATATATTACGAGGGCGAAATGATATTTTTTTAATCAAACGTAATTGCGAAGTTTTTCGAAAATTCTACAGTTTTGGTCTGCCAACGCTAATAAAAATATCGACATCAAAGCGGCATCGATCCGGCATCACGCACTTTCCCATGCACCGAGTTGTCTATAGCTATAACTTTATCGAAATTCCTGAAAACCGTAA
>NW_021849297.1:4867926-4885215 GCF_003651465.1 Formica exsecta | reverse complement strand
TATCGGTTCAATTTTTTTTTTTTTAATAGTGTTTATTATTTTTTAGGAGAAAAGTTTTTTTATAAGAAATTTTAATATTTTTTTGTTCCATGTATGAATTTTAATTAAT
This sequence comes from Formica exsecta, assembly GCF_003651465.1. Classification (NCBI taxonomy): domain Eukaryota; kingdom Metazoa; phylum Arthropoda; class Insecta; order Hymenoptera; family Formicidae; genus Formica; species Formica exsecta. Next base: position 4,885,106 of record NW_021849297.1, on the reverse strand, counting down.
AAATATTTTTTTCAACTTTTTGTTGCATATAAATCGGGATATTTTTTATATGTACTTGGCATTTTTTTTTACCTTTGTGAGGCTTTTTTAGTAATTTTAATTTTCAGTCTTAAACTTGAATGATGTTATCAAAAATTAAAAACTAGCAAACGGAAAATATATTACGAGGGCGAAATGATATTTTTTTAATCAAACGTAATTGCGAAGTTTTTCGAAAATTCTACAGTTTTGGTCTGCCAACGCTAATAAAAATATCGACATCAAAGCGGCATCGATCCGGCATCACGCACTTTCCCATGCACCGAGTTGTCTATAGCTATAACTTTATCGAAATTCCTGAAAACCGTAACACATTCCCGAGAATAAAAAAAAAAAAAAAATTTTTTGGCGAATTCCACTGAGGTCTGACGTTCCATGTTTCATGCAAAAATCGATTGACACCAAAAAGCATTCGATGTCATAGCGTAAAAGTTACATCTACCTCGATTTATCACCGATAACATCGATCATATTTCTCACAGAAATTCTCGTTGCAAACTTATTGATACTTTTTCAACATGTAGTTGTAATTTCGTTCGCCCGACAAAATTTTCACACTTTTTTTATTTTTTACTGACAAATAAAATTTCTTCCTTTCAAATTAAATTCCGTAATAAACATATCTTTAATTCGAAATATCTTGCAGAATGAGTTTCATATCATAACTGATAATATAAAAAGATAGTAATCAGTAACATCTGATAAAACCATCTAATTTTATTATTATCTTAATATTATATTTCTATATCACAAATAATTAGATATTATATATAATTATTTATAATAAATGCGTAATTATATATACAAAATTACGTTGATATGATTTTTATGATTATAATTACTTTCTCTGATTACAGTTTCGAGTGTGGATGGCTCGAGTTTCAATATTACAAAAGTAAATCGGCTACATATGGGTTCCTATTTATGCATCGCATCCAATGGCGTGCCACCTTCTGTCAGTAAAAGAATAATGCTTACTGTGCATTGTACGTATATTATCTACCACGTGCATTTTATCTCGAATTAAATTTAATCTCAGCTTAAATTACGTGACATTGCTTTTTATTTCTTTGAATAAATTATCATAAAATGTAAATAATTAGTTGGCATGGTTATATAAAATATTAAATGACAAAAATTTATTTAATTATCAGAAATAAACAAAAGGAATATGAAATAAATATAAAGAAGAATATTTTATATTTACACGCGAAGGTGTCACACAAAATAATTACTAAAAGCAATTATGTAAATAGTGACCAAGGATTTACTTATAAGGATTTCGTTTGAAATTTAGTGTCGTTTTGTAATTGTTTCAGTTCCACCAATGATTTGGGTTCAGAATCAATTAGTTGGTGTCCGCGAAGGTCAGAAGCTGACTCTCGAATGCTACTCAGAAGCATTTCCGAAATCTATCAATTATTGGACCAGAGATCAGGACAAGATTGTAGCGCAAGGTTAGTATTAATAAGATAAGAGAGATATCTAATAAAACAATAAATAATAATTTGACTTGGACGAAAAGCAGACACGACATGAAATTTGTTAGCGACAAATCAACGAAAATTTATATGAAGTCTTTTATCGCACGATATGTTGGAATTGCATAATAAGATTTCGCGGTCGTTCGCGGGGTAAGACGCGGGGGTCTCATGAAAGAATCATGACTATGGTAGAAAGTGGGATGACTTTACAATTTTGTAATATGCATCGTTCGCGGCACGCACCTATCGCGCTTTTTGATGATTCATGTAACTCCACGAGAGAAAGATAATTACACCCCCGACGTGTATTCTCCTCTCCACGTAGTGTGTATTTGCGAGGAAGGAAAATAACTGGTTGTTAACGAACCCTCTGAATAATGAAAGTTCCATACCGAACGCATAAACACGCACACGGGCAAAGCGCGAATATAAGCGTTTCGCTCTGCTTTATACGCCGCCTATAAAAGACGGCTTTAGTACTTTGCATCGATTCGCCATCCCTTTTCGGATTCATATCTTTTTTCTCGTATCGCGATGCGCGCATACATACACACAAATAGGGGCACGTACACTTGCGTGACCCCTGTCGAGTATATTTAATCATCGGAGGAAGCTGCGCGGTTATGGCGCGCGTTCTTTTACGGCCGAGAATTAAGCGTATTATGAAAAACATAGTATCGCGCGTTCATTAGACGCCCAACGATCGCAAGTTACGAGACGAACGATGAGTTATGATACACAACAATGAATTATTATGACGTATTTCTCTTGTATGCTTTTATGCCGTATTAGTTGCGCGCGATGTACGTATATTATATTCTGGATAACACACATTATACTACGTCATTGTAGGAAACACGCTTACGGCTTTTCAATCTCATTTAAACAGCTGACAGAAATCTTCGGACGCGGGATTACATGTTAACACGATCGGGGGTCAAAACTCGCATTGTGCGCAACATTATTGCGTTCGATACAGATGCAAATGCTAACCACAACACGGCGATGTAATAACGGTCGACGCGCAGAAAAGGGCGATCCCGGTCGTGTTTGGCGTTCATATACATACTCGTCGCGCGCGTCCTTAGCCTTCCTCATAAATGCCAGATAAAATCGTGTTATACCTTTAACGTGCTACCGGGATTCGCATGCATTATTCAGAGGCTAATTCCGGTCATATAAACGGCCCGAAAGAAGAGAACCGCGCGAGATGTTCGCGCCGCCGTGTATTGCTGGTATACTGCTTAAATAAATAAATCTAACGGTATTAAAAACTAGATTGCCTCTTGTAATCGCCATATTACCTCCTCCTGCATTTATTTTCAAGATATACAAGGCCGGACCGCGTGTAAATTAAAAGCAACGCCGCGTTTCCAGTAGAAACTCATTTAGGGAATTAACTTCCAGATTGGATTCATGGATAAAATGGCATTAAAGGATTTTATTTATAAAGGAATTTAAAGATATCTCTTTTTTTTTTGCGATGCTCCAAACGCAGGCTAATCAATAGTAATGGGATTAATAGCAGTAAAGCGGAACGGAACAAAAGAAGTTTTAATTATATAAAGGTGATCGCGCATATATAATTCACTCGACTATCAAATATAAATTATACGATTCAAAGATTATCAAGATTTAGCTAGGTATTCTATCTATGTATAGCGGTGCATAAAAAGGAGTAGATTTCTAAGAATTGTGGGAAATAATTCAGAATCATCCTGTCGAAAGTCGCTGTGAATTCATTTTTGAGAAAACCGAATAGGATGACGGCCTTGTTTGTCCTTTTTTTTATAGTTATATATTCGTTACATTGTAGTGCACTTTGGGATGAATGTTGAAGCTAGCCCCGAAGCGGTGAAAACGTTGCATTCAAATTGCACGCTCGTGTACATCCTGTGTTTCTTTCATTTCTTCGGCCAATTTCCATTTGCGTCTAATTGAAAGCATTCAAATAAACAGAACCGGCGGAACAGACGCGTGATTGTAAAAATTTCATCCCGCGCTCGCTTTTGACCGCCTGATGTCAATCCGCGAGATTGCCCGTCCCGCACATTTCTCCTCTTTTTTTCTTTTTTTTCTTTTTTTTTTTTTTGTTTGTTTGCGCTCGTCTATTGACGGAACGTGATCAAAGCTAATACGGATTGACGTTTGTTTCTGTCGTCGGATTGTGTTAAGTTATTTCGATGAGATTATACATCGACGAGATGTGTTACGGCGTCGCACAAACAACATGGTAATATATTCGCCTTAACGATTACAATGGATGCAATAAGAAATAACGCGAGCGGTGCGAGAATAAGGGATGCATGTACGAATGGCGTGACTGGAAAAATGATTGGAAGCGATTTCACGCGTTCTAACAAGACGTATCGTGATCGATGCCATGGCAGATAGCGTCGAACTCGTCGTTTAGATCGGAAATAGTTCTTGGTGGCGACGTCGAAATTTCGTAGAGTATTCTAGAGAAAACGTTACGAGATATCGGTCAATCAAGTAAAAAAGCGGATCATCTCTGGCTTTATATATATATCATCTTTTTTTTTTCTGAATTACCCGTTTGCATAAAAATCGATTTGACCAAACTAATATGTAGTATCATATATAAAATGGAATGGAAAGCCGAGCTCGCGATATACTTGATATTTTTCGATAATGATTTAAAAATAGAAAGAGAGAGAAGAAAAATGAGAGAGAGGGAGATAGAGAAAGAGAAAAAGAAAAAAATTTTTTCTTTTTATAAAAACCGTTGCAGAGCTCTTTATTAAAAAAATTATTAATGTCGCTGTTATATATTGAGACAATTTCAATAACCTATATTTTCCGACGACTCACTCTGCATAATTCAAATTTTGTCCTATACAAATCGGATCGCCTTCAAATCGCCTCCGCCGATGCCGAGTACAATAGAAACGGAATTTCTCCTCCGGAAACAAGCGCCCAAACTGACAGCTATCGCCAAATTCTAGCATCAAGGCGAACAATTTTTACAAAAGCATTTTCACAAGAGCAAAGTTGTCATCTCAATAATCTTTTCTTTTCAGTTTACGAAACGGCATGGAAGAAAGTTTTATCACATCTTTTTAAGTGCTTATGTATGAAGACTTTGGTAGCAATTTGTTGGTTCTTGTAAAAGCTAAAAAAGTGGGCTGATTTGAACAATGTTAAAAATATTATTTTGTTCTTTCCATATGTTTAATATTAATCTGTATATAATTTATATAAATTCTCTCTTAATATAAATTTGCTATAATATCCGAATATCCAAATATAATATCCAAAAATAATATCCAAAAATAATATTCATATATAATCCAAAAATTTATCCGTTTTAACGGGCAGTGACTTAACGAAGATTTCAATTGATTTTTTATTAAAGGCCGGTATTCATAGTCAGTTCTTATTTCAAGACCGTCTTAAGTAATGTCTTAAGATGCTAATACGGCTCTGTAATTGGTTTAGGACATCTTAAGATTGTGCTTAAGACGGTCTTAAATATAAGAACTGTCTATGAATACCGGTCTAAGAGTGATATTCTCGTAATAGATATTTCACCTTGATTTAATTTTATCTTATAATATCGGCTTTCAAATATTATATAGTAATAATTTCGTATTGCACGTCTCTATATTCTATTTGAAATGACAGAAATCACATCCTCGAGCTACAATTTGGACACGTCGCTATCGAGGACCGAACGATTTCGATGCCTTACATCTTCCCGTGATATAGCTTGCATAATCAATTCAAGCATCTAAGATCCCACGTTTTATCAAAACGGCCGGCAAATCGCCTCTGCCAATCGATGACGTAGTAAATGACGTTCCATTTCAGGCCGGAAACTGCCGTTGAGATCGACAGTCGTCTACGAATTCCCACGGCTGTCGAAGGTAAAACGTCACAATAGTTCAATCAGGTTGGAAGATGGTCCGTCCGTAGCATCGTCTATCGCGAACGCTAGTTCGATATTCGACGCGCGGCGATCTTAAGTTAACGTAATTTCTGTTTCGATCGGCGCTATTCAACGGGTGCTTCCGGTGGTTCTCGGCTCGTAAGATACCAAAACGGTTCATCCCCAGATGGTATCTGACGCGAAAAGCGCCCGGCGCAGAATGCAAAACGGAACAATAAAAGGGATACAGTCGTGGACGGAACGTACTTTGGATTCACCTCAGAATGGACTCGGAACGGATAATACGCTTTTCGTGATCGCGAATGTCGGTATTCACCATTTTATGCTGTTATGACACGCTTACAAGAGAATCAGAACAAGGATCGTAAATTTATATATGTAACGTTACGAGGAGATAATATAATAGAAAAACCGATACACTTGTGCGAGTGTGTGTGTGTGTGTGTGTGTGTATAGAAACGTTCAATAATAGCCATACGTAATGCATCATGAGACCTCGATATAAAAGATTTTAACAACTTTTTATTTCTGCAACTTATAATTTAATATCTCATAAATTCTCAGATACTAGTGACAACTGGATATTCTCGATACTCTAGTAAAATAAGCATAAATTTTGTGCAACAGTAAAATGATTTGTGTATGTCCAACGCGAAATGTCTTTTATTATCTTTATTGAATTGTTATCCTTTTGAAAACGTTTGCGTGCTAATCTCTCTTTCTCTTTTTGGAGATAAAAAAAACCGCGTCTATAAAATCAATCACGCGCGAGAGAAAAAGTTTCCTGAGACACAGATAACGTCCAAATAAATCGTGCCAACCGCTTATTAAATCGCCCGACCGACTTTTCCAGTAGGAAATAATTAGAAAACAGATCTCTCTGTTAAATTCCGGCTTTCTCATCCAACTATGCCTTTTATTATAAAAGGAAACGGCCATGAGACGAGTAGTTTCTATGAGATTTTTCGTATTGTCACCGCGCCGCGGTCGACCCACATACCATGAATGCACGAAGGACAGACGGTCATTTAAAAGCCCTCGATTACCGCCGCATATTCCGATAAAAATATCCGTGATTCGGTCGTACTTCTATTTTCAAGCTCCACCCAAAAGAGTAAATCACGTCAAGGGAATGACAGGTAACCCCGGGCGGACGTGACTGACAGCACATGACGGAAAAGCGAATTTTTTTGTTTTTCCTTTTTTTTCTATTCCGGTATGCGCTCACGTGTCTAGTTGATTTAAACGTGATTTTTCTGAAATTGGGGCAAAGAACGCGGATATATAATGTCCACGTCATTTTTTTTTTTTTTTTTTGTATAAATGTCCCGTTTTTTTTTTTTTTTTTTTTTTTTTTTTTTTTTTTTTTTTATATCGCTCTGATTCAATTGATGTAATTCGGCGATCGCAGCCGCGCGCGCGATTCGGGAGAGTTTATCTTTAATTTTGACGATACGGAAGAAAACAAAGCGCCGAAATAAAACTGTGCAGCGCATTACTAACGGAATTGCAATTTGTTACAGGAGGAAAATACGAGCCAGTGCTGAAAGATAACGCGTACAAGGTACACATGATACTGACGATAAACACCGTCAGTCCGGCGGATTACGGCTCGTACAAATGTGTCTCTAGAAATTCGCTGGGCGACACTGACGGCAGCATTAAAGTCTATCGTAAGTGTAATTATAGCATCTCTCATCTAAAATTCTCGCCATTTTTCTGCGCAGCAGAGAGAGATTCCGGTAATGAATTTCATAATAAGCGATGCTTAGCGAAACTAAATTGTAATAAAATTTATATTATTTTCTGTATATACATCTGAGACACTCTGGCGTATCGGATTCGACAAAATAGCAGTAAAATAGCTCGCTCGCGCACTGGCTGCAGCTTATTAAGCAGCAGCTGTGTTAAAATAGTTGGAATTTTTACGAAATACCGAGTGAAATCCGGCGCGAGGCAGGTCAGACCTTATTATTCTTAAAAGTGCTCGCGCGCTTATGAATAAAACAATTTTTCGCAAAATATATTCTTGCGACTACGGGGCTACTGGTCTCTCCGATTCGGAATCACAGCTCTCTAGGAAAGTTCTTGTATACACTCAACTGACGCGTTATACCTATACGTTTGCGGAGGTTAGTACCTATCCAATATGTGAATCGGCACTCTGGAAACAACGAAGTGCGAAGTGCGCATCTATGCGCGCATTGAAATTGTTTGCGCTCGTAAAGTAAAAGATAACAAGGAGTTAGAACATGCATAAACAAAGTTGCGAGTTAAAGTGTGACTCGAAAAGAAACTATCCGCGTGTTGTATATATTCGCCTCGTTATTTCTTACCTACAACTGCCGGGGCCGCGAATCGCTCTTCAGTGCATCCCCTCGACTCGAGACATTCTTCAGTTCGCGCTCGCTTTACATGTCTGACGTCACTTTGATGTGCGTGATGTAGTATCGTTTGAATAATATTGAGAGAGAACGCTGTTATTTATGTTTCAGCAATATCGAACTCCACTTCCAACGACAGCAACACCAAGCACAAAGGTAAGTACTATTTTCTACTTAAGCAGTACGTCCAAAGCGTAATTTTCCTTTTTCTATGCAAAAAAGTATATAATATAGCGAGCTCTTGTATATACTTTTGAAAGATTGCGACGGCGACGCGGAAAACGCGAAAGGGATCGCACGTAGTTTGTTTTTACTACTGATAAGAAGAAGCTTTTTTTGATTCGCGATTCTCAGTTTTAAAATTATATGAAATTATAAATTTTTTATGAATTTTAATGAAATCCTGAATGAAGCTACTTTGTAGAGATGCTAAGCCATTGATTAATTAACTGCTTCATTCCAATCTCGTTGTTCGAAAATATAAATCGATCACCCGCCCTTATTGCTCGCTTTGTGTTGAGAGGTACTTTTTGAATGATGGAACGTAGTGTACTTCCAGTAGACAAACGCAGGTCGCTGATTAATTAGATCGAGTAGTCAGTTTGTTCGATCGAACACATTCTGAGCCCAGTCAAAGTACGTATTTTAGCATTGTATAGTTAAACCAAACAATGTACTCATACAATCTCGGCATTATCTTCTATCCTCTGTGTTTTAATTGGGAAAATATCTAGTAAAAATATCTGGCATTATAAAGTGAACAAATAACATATTATTTCGTCATTATTTTCTGAACGCGTTAATTTTCAAAATGCATTTCATGATATATATTTTTCGCGTATGTGATAATACTATACTCCTATAAGAATGTAGATTGTTATTAAAAAGAAAAAAGTGCAATGTTGTCAAATATCGTCGGATCATAATTTTTATCAACAATGAAAAAGAGAGAGAGAGAGAGAAAGCAATATAATCTATCGTGGAACGCAACAAAGGCTGCACGTCCATGCGAATTCATGTCATCCGTGCTTGTTAAAGACATTTCAAGTTTTCCATCCGACCAAGTTCGAGCTTCTCCATCGTCGAGTGTGCAGGTTCTAGGAGAGGGTCGGCACTATTTCAGCGTAAAATCGCGGATGAATAGGAGCCGTCGTCGTGTCGGGTTACGCGGACGGTCTCGTTTTTACGACAGGTCGCCGTCGCGGACGGAGCGCGCACAAAAGTCTGCGCGAGGCTTGATGCAGAAGGCTCGATGCAGAATGCGCGGTGCAGTCGCGATAGCAGAGATAGACGTTTAGAGAAACGACTTTTTAAAGAGACTCACGGATGAATACCATTTCGGCTCTCTTGCACCTGCCGCTCTTGCGCCGCCAATCTGCTTTTCATCGCGCAGAGAAAAGAGCAGAACTGAAGTTTCCGAAGGGGGACTCGCTTCTCGGTCTCTCTTCTTGTATCCGCGCGTACGCGTTGACGTCTCGCACAACCATGCGTAACATACTTTCCCTTGAATAACTTGGCGCGTATCTCTTAGCGAGATACTTAGAAGTTGCTTGGGAGAAGAACGTTCAATATATCTCTGAAAGATAAAAAGAGCATCACCTGTAGCATATTATGTGGCTTTAATAATCATTTTAACATTATTATATCGTCAATATGAAAATTTTATAGATAATTAATTTTAAAACACCATGCGTAACATACTTTCCCTTGAATAACTTGGCGCGTATCTCTTAGCGAGATACTTAGAAGTTGCTTGGGAGAAGAACGTTCAATATATCTCTGAAAGATAAAAAGAGCATCACCTGTAGCATATTATGGCTTTAATAATCATTTTTACATTATTATATCGTCAATATGAAAATTTTATAGATAATTAATTTTAAAACAATATAAAATGCCCACACACGCAGCTGAAAGTCGATGATAAGTTATTTGATTTCGTCGCTTTGATTTTTCTTCCATGTTATTATCGGATTTATCTTTAGCATGCGAATTGGAAGACGGGGGGAAGAGAGGAGGGGGGAATAAATGCATGGCAAACGAACGTTTAGAGTGAGTACCAATTCACGAAAGATTCTTTTCTCTCGGCGCGGTATTTCCGAGTAGTTGATATATTCAAAGAGATAATAATACGGCAAGAGCTTTGTGCTACAATACATCGGCCTCTCAAAGGAGATGGTAAATTACATGTCAGTGCGCCGCATCGTGCTTCGCTATATTTCGTTGCGCTCTGCCCGAGTATTAACTAAGCGCACGAAAAAGTATTTTGTTATCTCTACGTTGCATTATTATTATTTTTTTTTTTTTATTTGCCATAAAAATATATATAGTATCGCGTAACATTAAAATAATAAACAGATCTGATATTTTTGCAAATTTCCACGATCGCATATTTCGAATGTTTGAAATAACTGCCAATATTTTTATGCTTCGTATATAAAACGTTATATTTGTTCGTATATATAATAGCCTGTACATATTATAGTCTGCTATTCGCATTATTAGTTTCAAAAATTTCGATGCTGAAAAATAAAGTATTAAAACTTTTTAATAAAAGAGGATACAAATAGCTCGTGAGGGGTGAGATAGATAATGGCTGAGTATGTGCATAAATTGTGCCAGTCATACGTATCATATAGATATGTATTTAAGGCTGAGACACGCTATGTCGCGCTTCTTGACCGTACAACGCGTGTGTGCTATTATAACGTAATATAACTACTATATCAGGATGAAAAATGTCGATATAAAATCCAGGGGCTTTGAAGCATGTGCTTTAAGACACTCCCGACGGCCGTGATATAGCTCCAAGATGCTCGAGTCTTCTCTCTCGCTGCTTTAATGATTCATTTTCGCAAGGGGAAAACTTTAAACATCTCTCGCGCCGTCTTCGTTTTATGGCTAATCGATGTTTTTACGGCTACGCGGACTTCTCACGGCCGCGAATACGAGTCTCATCGTGAGTCTTTATGCAGTCGCCGTACTGAAAAGCGCGAGATAGCTGGATATAAAGGCAATATGAGCGCGAATTGAAATTTTTGATTACACAGTTGACGTCTTTCTTCGACGTAAATCGGCTCGTTGTAATGTTTCTTCTTTTTTTTTTTTTTTTCGCGTAACGCTCCGGATGTGCATTTCGGTCCGTCCGCGCCCCGAAACGAAATTTTTTGGCAAGAGTGTGTACGATTATATAACTGTATACACAAATTACCATAATTAGCAGCGCGGGAAGACCGCGCGCGTGTTTTGCTGGCGGCAATAAATAATCGGCGCACGAAGGCGATGTCAACGCGAGCTGCTCGTAAAAAGCAGCTTACTCTCATATTTCACCAAGTATCTTCCGCACCATCATAATGAAAAATCCGGGATTTATTATTGACCCGTCTTCGGTCCAACTTCCCGTTCGCCCGACACCCGGAAATCGATATATGCAAAATATTTTGATGCCAACAGATTGGGAGGCGACGTTGCATCGCGCGATGGAAGATTTATAGAGACCAGGTCTCGGTGTGTCGCGGGTCAATTTTATTGAACTCTTTCCACCTCGCCACATACGCTTCGAGGGTTAAATATACACGTCTATATAGAGGTACAGGTCTCTCTCTCTTTCTCTCTCTCTCGTTGAGTTAAATGCGCGAAACAATATACATGGATATGACACGCTTCGGAAATAATGGAAAATAGAAAGTAGATCATTTCTATATCTGTTGGAAAGGCCGAAGCGCGAATTTGACCGCGCGAATTTGATTCTTGATGAGATCATTTTAATGTATTCTATCGGAGTGATTCATCTGGCAAAAATAATAGAGATGTAGAACAGACGGGTCAATTTTCCACTATGTGCGAGAGCAAACGATGCGGCATCCCTGAAACTTCGGACGGAAACTTAACAACGTGAAGGCAAACACATTGGTCATACCTTAAGCCCTTCCACAATTTGCCACGGACTGGTCTTATCGAGTACGAACCGCCACGTTCATTCGTTCTTCTCATTACTTGAGAAAACACACGGTCGAAGCCGCATTTTTCACGGAGACAAACGAACTCGCCCTCTCATCACGAGCAAAACGCTGAATCGCTTTTCCAATAGCGATTCCCTACTTTACCCGGTTTTAACACTTTTTTATCGCTGTTTAACATTAAATTTGTCCCACTTTTGTGCAGAGATTTATCGTATTTTTGTCAGGAAAAAAAATAAATTAACGTGCAATTTTTTTTTTAGTATAGCGTTTTTCTCGCCGTTTAAACTGCGCGAGATTAAAATAAACGAATTTCAAAAAATGTGCGATGAATCTATAATTACATTCATCAAGATTTTATGACAAAAATTGACTCACATAAAATACGTATCTTGAAACTAAATCGCTATTGGAGATATGTAACTAAGCTCAATTCGAATATATTAGATTGGATATTTTTATTCTGCGTTATAAACTTGTCTCGTAAATCGTTTTCTCTCTTCGTGCCGGCTGTCATCGCTATTTCTCTTGCAATTGATTTAACAACCGTCGTCATTAGTAGTCCCGTGACGTACCACCCGAAACCGAATACCACATTGCGAAACAAATTGCTTTAAAGACATTCAACGGGCACCAATTAATCAAAGAAAGCGGAATGAGAAAACAACTGAAATAATAGGACTCAATTGAATGTTTCATCCGTAAATTTGCAAAAATCTGGCACACTGATTTGCTTACGTTTACGTAACAAAATAAGTTATTAAATAAATACTCATAATTGATATATTTAACGGTTGTCGATTAACACTGCTATAACATCGTTACAAAATGAACTGTGCTGGATAAAAACCCAGGAGGAGGGGAATAGACGGAATATTCATAATTATTGCTTATGAATAAAAGTATCCGTAAATATTTACTTAGACAATATTGACAATATCAAAATATAAACTTCGCCTCGAGGGAGAAACGATATCGTTCAATATCTCGCTTTGTTTGCAGGTAAACCAAGGCATAATTCAGGGAACGATATCCTGGGTGGAAATCAAGATATGCTAAAAGAGCCAGGTACATATTGAACATCAAAATTTAATAAAGATGATTGACATCAAGTATCCTTCTTAATTCTTTTCAATATCGTACATATTCTTAAATTATTATAAACTGGATATAAATGATGTCTTGATTCTTTATTATTCAGATAAAAATCATTGTGTTTTTAAACTACAAAATTTAAATTTTTTATAATTTCTTTTTTATGATAATATAATATTATGCTATTAATATGTATCTTCAAATCTGCCATCGTAGATTCGAAACTACGAAATCGTAAGGAGAACGGAGGGGACATAACGGATTATGATGACTCCAGCGCCAACAGCAACGGTAGCTCGTTGCTCTTGTTGATCCTCGTCGCGCTGTGCCTCTGTCTCCATCATCATCCGCAGATGCGTACGTTGCATCCGGCCTGAGATCTACCCGCGACAGCGCTGCACGCTATCACACACGTACTTCGATCATCGAAACATATGACTTTGTACATCCACTTGTAAATTCATCGCTCAGGGACTTCAGTCGAGGATGAATATCGTCGAGGACTGCGTTGACCATACTACACTTTAAACTTAAACGATAAGATAATAATACTGTAAGTAGCATTAGTGGCGTCTCCGCAACTCGCGTAGTTCGCTAAGGGAGGATTACGACTTAAGAAACGGTCATTGCGGACAATTTCGGGCCCGGAATTGAGTGCGCAAATCTACCCTATGTGCCCGGTAATCATGTTCAACGTTGCGGAACTCTTACTCTTTATTTATCTTGGTGTTGCGGATTAGCAGTACCGCAGAGATAACTGAAATATCTATAAATTTTGAACATTATAACAACCGTGATAAAGAAACGACTAATTTTCGAAAAGAATATGCGAGTTAAATATTTTGATTACCCTTAATTATTTTTTAACACAATTTTTTTTTTTTTTAAAAGAAGAGCTCTTATTTTTGATCGTTATCAATAATTTCATTTGTTTATGTGCACTATGAAAATAATATTCTACGCAACTGTGAGATAACTTTTTACATACATCTAATAATTTCTCTATGAAATAACGTATAAGAAAAAAAAAAATCTTTTTTATCGATCAAGAAAGTACGAATTTGCACTACAAAATCCGGTAATGATCAATCCTGACAACGAGCAATAAGCGCAAAGTCTTATTGAGAAGAAATAAATTTCTATGAAGAAACACGTCTACGAAAGACGGACAGTTGGCAGTGTTTTGTGTCATTTTTAATTGGCTATCGGACGTCTATTACGAATCGATGGCCGAACGATGCGACAATGTGACGATGCGGCTACATCGATTGAAGGAGAAGGTAGCTTACACGTTTATTAGAGACTATGGCAGTGCTAACCAATTCAAGTAAAGAATGAACGTCTCAATTAGACAGACTCAAACTTCTTTCGAACTGCCAATCTTTCTCGACAAATCTAAAAGCGTATCGAATATTTTAGAAATATACTTCACACACGGCATAAATAGAGAAATCAAATACTATATAAAAGTTTTTAATTATGTTTTGTATTTATTTATCACGAGCAAATTCAAGCGATTAAGAATATATATTAAAATTTTCAATTTGATCTCTCTTCATGAAGAGCATGAATACTTTTCAATACTACGAAGATGGCAAACTTTCTTCTATGCTACTTTTTCTTTCTCTCTTTTTCTCTTGCTTGCTTTCTCTATATAGTTTCAAGCAATGTTTTATTCTTTTAAATGAGCCGGTACAATTTTTTTTTCTTTAAAAACGTAAGCCTGTAAAAGTTGACTGCGCGATTTATCTCGTTTTATTCAATAGATAGCCGTCTTCTCTAACGAGTTATTAAAGTTGCATCAATACAGTGACATCGGTCGGCATCATTTTAAATGATTCTTTGTAACTCCTGAATTTTGATTAAAAAAGATTATCATGTGCATAAAGTAGCTAGCATTAATTTCATAGAATATACGAGGCGTATTATATTAATCGCCATCGCTTGAGGACTCGCACCAAAAGGAAATCCTCGACGGACATCCTGGATTGTTCATTAGAATTTGTACCGGGAAGGACGTTTGTGTTAGCTGAAATCTGTTCTATAATAACTCTCTGTATAGTATGATATTATGTATAGTATCAGTATAATTACTGATATATGTACTATATATATAGACACAGTATAAATGTAACGATGCCACATCGGCGTTCCTCGAATTTTTCAGCGAAACTATTAAATTAATAATTTCTCCCATCTTTGCATAAAATTTTGCTTAAGTAGTCCTTAAGCAGGATTATCAATTTTATAATTATTTTATTTAAATTTTCTAATATTTAAAGCAAAGAATTGCATTTTATAATTTCAATTCATATTTTACAAATTAAAGGGTATTTAAAATATATAATTAATTTTTTAATAATTCTATTTTCCAGAAAATAAATCAGAGAATATATCATAATTTGTATATAGTATGTATAATAAGTACAATTATATACAATATATATAATAGCATTAAGTCAAGACTGAGGAGGCTTTGAGCCTCCTTAAATCATTTCCGTGCAGTGATCGATGTACTGCGTGTGAATAGATCTCGCTTTATATTTCACACGTATTGTATATACTAGAAAGTAGGCTGACGCCGCTGAAAGCCACCTATATTACCACTGTCATAATGATATGTAGTATTCAGCAAAATATATATATATTTTTTTTTTATAAAATAGAGTAAACTAAACACACTTCTCGATGATACACAATGTTTGACAAATTCACGAAACAAATATAGATAATTTAATGCGCGTTTGACGATTGAATGATTTATTAAGAGTTACTTTATCGATTTTTTTTATTAGTATCCCAACCAGCAATTAACTGCTATTTCTGTATCATTAATTATTAACGTTAGGTAACGCATCACACAATATTTACATCGTAATCGACGCGAATATTCGCAGAACTTTACTTAAGTTATTAGAGCTTTGGGTAACACATTCTGTAAACTGGGACACTCTCTGTACAGTTTGAATCATAATACAATATTACGATGCCGGGCTTACACATGGCGTTTTGTGTTTTTGTTCACTGATGTATGCATACGTATGCAGATAGAGAGCTTATTATTGAATATTAGGTATAAAAAAGGTTGAGTCTCGAAATGAGTTAAAGCTGACTAAAGAAAAGCAAAGAAAATTCTTGTTATTTGGAAGAGTAATCGAGCGTTGAAAAACCGAAGTACTAGAAAAAAATATTAAACAACCTACATTAGCACAACATAAAATTGTAACTTGTTATGAAAGTAAAGAGAGAGTAAGATTGATCAATTTTCCACGCAAAAATAACTAAGTTAGCAGTTTTTAATATTGATGATTCAATGTATCTGTAATAGAAAAATTGATTTTTGTATCGATTTTTTATTATTATTTTTCTGCAAGCTTAATTACTTACAATTAATTTATTTAAAGAATCTGCAAATTTAAATGGTTCAAGCTGAGTATATCAAACTAGTGTGAAGATCGATACAATATTGACGTTTATTAACTTATATACAAATAATTATCAGTTTAGAAAAACAATACTAAAAAGAATTTTTTTTCTTATATATGCGCGCGTGCAATAGTTGATATATATTAATATGACGTTTCTCTGCAAAGAGAATTTATATAGAAGAAAATATATTTTAATTACTGACATTTCTTTAGCATAAAAGAGCATAAATACAAGAATTATTTAACACAAAAATATATTATCTGAGAAAAAGTATTTATTTATGTTACAAGAAATGTAATTTTAAAAGCCAGACTTATTTTACTTATTTTACCTATTTTAAAATGTACAATATGGCAATGTTTAAAAATATCAATGCTGTGTCAAAGATAATAATATAATGTGACCTTTTTCGATTAAATTTAGTTTAATCTATGACCTATAATAGTTTTCTTTCTTTCTTCTTTTATTGATTTAATTTAGTTTAATCATTGATATTGATTAGTTTAACGCACACTGCGCATATAACAATTAAAAATAATATTCAATGCCTTGATTGGCTCATTATATGTATAATGTATATCGAGTAGCATACATCATTAAAATTCCACGTTGTATCTACATGATGCATTTATGTATTATTTACAAATAATTTAGTGACTGCGGCAATTTTGAACAATGTATCAAACATAACTCAACTTACTTTTATATCATCAACATTGTAGATAATCATATCAAATACATCATTCATACGACGCGTATAATAAATCGTAAAGAGTAAGTGCGAAATTTGTAATAAAGACGAATAATACGAATCATGTGTAGCTAATAAAAGTACATGACGCACTACATGTACGACTATTATAGTTATATATATATATAT
>NW_021849297.1:4825577-4867893 GCF_003651465.1 Formica exsecta | reverse complement strand
GGAACTCTTACTCTTTATTTATCTTGGTGTTGCGGATTAGCAGTACCGCAGAGATAACTGAAATATCTATAAATTTTGAACATTATAACAACCGTGATAAAGAAACGACTAATTTTCGAAAAGAATATGCGAGTTAAATATTTTGATTACCCTTAATTATTTTTTAACACAATTTTTTTTTTTTTTAAAAGAAGAGCTCTTATTTTTGATCGTTATCAATAATTTCATTTGTTTATGTGCACTATGAAAATAATATTCTACGCAACTGTGAGATAACTTTTTACATACATCTAATAATTTCTCTATGAAATAACGTATAAGAAAAAAAAAAATCTTTTTTATCGATCAAGAAAGTACGAATTTGCACTACAAAATCCGGTAATGATCAATCCTGACAACGAGCAATAAGCGCAAAGTCTTATTGAGAAGAAATAAATTTCTATGAAGAAACACGTCTACGAAAGACGGACAGTTGGCAGTGTTTTGTGTCATTTTTAATTGGCTATCGGACGTCTATTACGAATCGATGGCCGAACGATGCGACAATGTGACGATGCGGCTACATCGATTGAAGGAGAAGGTAGCTTACACGTTTATTAGAGACTATGGCAGTGCTAACCAATTCAAGTAAAGAATGAACGTCTCAATTAGACAGACTCAAACTTCTTTCGAACTGCCAATCTTTCTCGACAAATCTAAAAGCGTATCGAATATTTTAGAAATATACTTCACACACGGCATAAATAGAGAAATCAAATACTATATATAAGTTTTTAATTATGTTTTGTATTTATTTATCACGAGCAAATTCAAGCGATTAAGAATATATATTAAAATTTTCAATTTGATCTCTCTTCATGAAGAGCATGAATACTTTTCAATACTACGAAGATGGCAAACTTTCTTCTATGCTACTTTTTCTTTCTCTCTTTTTCTCTTGCTTGCTTTCTCTATATAGTTTCAAGCAATGTTTTATTCTTTTAAATGAGCCGGTACAATTTTTTTTTCTTTAAAAACGTAAGCCTGTAAAAGTTGACTGCGCGATTTATCTCGTTTTATTCAATAGATAGCCGTCTTCTCTAACGAGTTATTAAAGTTGCATCAATACAGTGACATCGGTCGGCATCATTTTAAATGATTCTTTGTAACTCCTGAATTTTGATTAAAAAAGATTATCATGTGCATAAAGTAGCTAGCATTAATTTCATAGAATATACGAGGCGTATTATATTAATCGCCATCGCTTGAGGACTCGCACCAAAAGGAAATCCTCGACGGACATCCTGGATTGTTCATTAGAATTTGTACCGGGAAGGACGTTTGTGTTAGCTGAAATCTGTTCTATAATAACTCTCTGTATAGTATGATATTATGTATAGTATCAGTATAATTACTGATATATGTACTATATATATAGACACAGTATAAATGTAACGATGCCACATCGGCGTTCCTCGAATTTTTCAGCGAAACTATTAAATTAATAATTTCTCCCATCTTTGCATAAAATTTTGCTTAAGTAGTCCTTAAGCAGGATTATCAATTTTATAATTATTTTATTTAAATTTTCTAATATTTAAAGCAAAGAATTGCATTTTATAATTTCAATTCATATTTTACAAATTAAAGGGTATTTAAAATATATAATTAATTTTTTAATAATTCTATTTTCCAGAAAATAAATCAGAGAATATATCATAATTTGTATATAGTATGTATAATAAGTACAATTATATACAATATATATAATAGCATTAAGTCAAGACTGAGGAGGCTTTGAGCCTCCTTAAATCATTTCCGTGCAGTGATCGATGTACTGCGTGTGAATAGATCTCGCTTTATATTTCACACGTATTGTATATACTAGAAAGTAGGCTGACGCCGCTGAAAGCCACCTATATTACCACTGTCATAATGATATGTAGTATTCAGCAAAATATATATATATTTTTTTTTTATAAAATAGAGTAAACTAAACACACTTCTCGATGATACACAATGTTTGACAAATTCACGAAACAAATATAGATAATTTAATGCGCGTTTGACGATTGAATGATTTATTAAGAGTTACTTTATCGATTTTTTTTATTAGTATCCCAACCAGCAATTAACTGCTATTTCTGTATCATTAATTATTAACGTTAGGTAACGCATCACACAATATTTACATCGTAATCGACGCGAATATTCGCAGAACTTTACTTAAGTTATTAGAGCTTTGGGTAACACATTCTGTAAACTGGGACACTCTCTGTACAGTTTGAATCATAATACAATATTACGATGCCGGGCTTACACATGGCGTTTTGTGTTTTTGTTCACTGATGTATGCATACGTATGCAGATAGAGAGCTTATTATTGAATATTAGGTATAAAAAAGGTTGAGTCTCGAAATGAGTTAAAGCTGACTAAAGAAAAGCAAAGAAAATTCTTGTTATTTGGAAGAGTAATCGAGCGTTGAAAAACCGAAGTACTAGAAAAAAATATTAAACAACCTACATTAGCACAACATAAAATTGTAACTTGTTATGAAAGTAAAGAGAGAGTAAGATTGATCAATTTTCCACGCAAAAATAACTAAGTTAGCAGTTTTTAATATTGATGATTCAATGTATCTGTAATAGAAAAATTGATTTTTGTATCGATTTTTTATTATTATTTTTCTGCAAGCTTAATTACTTACAATTAATTTATTTAAAGAATCTGCAAATTTAAATGGTTCAAGCTGAGTATATCAAACTAGTGTGAAGATCGATACAATATTGACGTTTATTAACTTATATACAAATAATTATCAGTTTAGAAAAACAATACTAAAAAGAATTTTTTTTCTTATATATGCGCGCGTGCAATAGTTGATATATATTAATATGACGTTTCTCTGCAAAGAGAATTTATATAGAAGAAAATATATTTTAATTACTGACATTTCTTTAGCATAAAAGAGCATAAATACAAGAATTATTTAACACAAAAATATATTATCTGAGAAAAAGTATTTATTTATGTTACAAGAAATGTAATTTTAAAAGCCAGACTTATTTTACTTATTTTACCTATTTTAAAATGTACAATATGGCAATGTTTAAAAATATCAATGCTGTGTCAAAGATAATAATATAATGTGACCTTTTTCGATTAAATTTAGTTTAATCTATGACCTATAATAGTTTTCTTTCTTTCTTCTTTTATTGATTTAATTTAGTTTAATCATTGATATTGATTAGTTTAACGCACACTGCGCATATAACAATTAAAAATAATATTCAATGCCTTGATTGGCTCATTATATGTATAATGTATATCGAGTAGCATACATCATTAAAATTCCACGTTGTATCTACATGATGCATTTATGTATTATTTACAAATAATTTAGTGACTGCGGCAATTTTGAACAATGTATCAAACATAACTCAACTTACTTTTATATCATCAACATTGTAGATAATCATATCAAATACATCATTCATACGACGCGTATAATAAATCGTAAAGAGTAAGTGCGAAATTTGTAATAAAGACGAATAATACGAATCATGTGTAGCTAATAAAAGTACTGAAATAATGCAAAAATAATTGATAATGAAATAAAGTTCACGCACGTGTAATCGGTAAGTGCATTGTGCATCATGGATATTTTGATATACAATACTTTTAATATATTACATAAAGTTGCACCATTATTGAGCATACTTGGAGCATCGGATGTAGACATTTATGCTTTATTAAGACCGATGATTATGATTGCTAGTTATTTAAGAAAATGTTTTCCGAGAAAACAAAACACACAGATGAGTTGGTAGCTTAGCAGCTTTATATTCGAATAAAATTAATATAATTTTATCTAATTATACCAAACTTAAAAAACAAAATATAATTTTAAATTCAAATTAAATTATATTTGATATTTATATTTATGCAAACATTGCATAAATCATAAATAACATCGGAATTATCAATTATCTTTGTTATTAATTATTAATTAAGTAATTATTAATTCTGTTTATTTTTCAGGCTGCGAAAACGAGATTAAGATATAATGCAATTTGCATGCTCAAGGGACCTTCAATGAATCGGAAACTACGCGGTGGAATTAATAAAATAGAATGTATTATTAAAAATATCTTTATGTCAATTTAAGTAAATATATATCATAGCAGCGTACACAAAATACTCTTACTCGTAATATAAATCGTTATATATAAAATATTAAAATGTCATAGTGTATATACAGATAGAAAACGCATTATCTCTGCTGATTGGTGGCGTAACTGTATATGTCCCTGTATATGTAATAAGTACGGGAGTTTTTCCGAAAGCGTCATGATTGTATCAGATATTATATAACATTTTTGCTACGAGAGTAAGTTTGCATCGCGACAAAAAACTGTAAAATTAACGATGGTAATAAGCACATTTTTTTATTCTCAAGCCCATCTCAGACGATCTATAATTTGTATTAAAATTCTATTTACAATTTCATGTATTTTATATACACTGTAATCCGAGGAACATTGAATGAATCAGAATATACATATGTGAAAAATACATATCAGTATACACACACATGTTTAATATATTTAAAAAAACACGGTACATCAAATTATAAATAGAATCCTATCTTAAATTTCTTTTGTCGCGGATGGTAGACCATCTAAAGCGGGCTTAAGTAAAAATTCACGAAAATAACTTTATAAATTATGAATGTCTCTGCGATAATGCTAGAGTATAGATCAGTAAATAATTGTCAATCAATAAGTAAGTGTAGATTAACAGAAACATTTAATTGCATAGCTGTATCGCAATTATGCTGCGATATTGGAGCCGATCTGGTTGCGCCACTGCCCGTGCTTTTTGCACGCGATCTAGTCCTGTAAGCACTATCGGCATCAGGAAAATGTCCGTGTATACATGAAATACAAATTTATTACTTACTTTTTATTGTACGTATTTTAGTTCCCGAAAAGAACTTAACTGATTTGCTTTAATTTTTGCGCGTAACATATATTTTCATTGTAATTAACTCGCTATTAATAAGATAGCTTGTAAAACGAATCTATCTTGCAAAGAAGGAGTAAATTATTGACAATAATACTTTTATTTTAGACTTGCTTAATATTTTATATTCATATTTTATAATAATTCCTCTTAAATATTGAAGCAAAATAATTTTTCCATTCGGTGATGGTTTATCACCGTGTTTCTCCATTGAAATAATGCAAAAATAATTGATAATGAAATAAAGTTCACGCACGTGTAATCGGTAAGTGCATTGTGCATCATGGATATTTTGATATACAATACTTTTAATATATTACATAAAGTTGCACCATTATTGAGCATACTTGGAGCATCGGATGTAGACATTTATGCTTTATTAAGACCGATGATTATGATTGCTAGTTATTTAAGAAAATGTTTTCCGAGAAAACAAAACACACAGATGAGTTGGTAGCTTAGCAGCTTTATATTCGAACAAAATTAATATAATTTTATCTAATTATACCAAACTTAAAAACCAAATATAATTTTAAATTCAAATTAAATTAAATTTGATATTTATATTTATGCAAACATTGCATAAATCATAAATAACATCGGAATTATCAATTATCTTTGTTATTAATTATTAATTAAGTAATTATTAATTCTGTTTATTTTTCAGGCTGCGAAAACGAGATTAAGATATAATGCAATTTGCATGCTCAAGGGACCTTCAATGAATCGGAAACTACGCGGTGGAATTAATAAAATAGAATGTATTATTAAAAATATCTTTATGTCAATTTAAGTAAATATATATCATAGCAGCGTACACAAAATACTCTTACTCGTAATATAAATCGTTAGAGAAAAAAGCATACGAATAAATATATAAGAAATAAAATCAGAATGCGAGAGTGTACAAAATGTGTATTTCGTAAGAATAAAAACGTTTAGGATAAGGTAAGTTAATAAATCTTAAATTTTATTGATTAATTAGTAAATTAGATAAAATGTAAATTAAATGGCAATTAATGTAACTCCACAGGGATCAATAATGATCTGTGACTTCTCGTATAATAAGAATTTAATAAACTATATTATTAATACGGAGAGAGAAACATATTTGTATTTGTAAATGAGCGTAATTCTGTTTTAAAAAATCCAAAAAATGTATTTCTAGGAATTCCTAGAATTTTAAATTTGATACTTTAAGCCGATGGTTTACATGAGAAAATTAAACTCTTGAAAATCGAAAATCAAAACAATATAATTGAATAAATGGCATAAATTAAAATTTCAAGAATCACGATTCCAGGAATTCCTAAAATTTAAAATTTTACTGATTTAAACCGCAAAAAATTTAACTGATAAATTTTTACTATTAATTAATTATTTTTATTAATTTTGTAATTGAAAACTGATTTTATCGAAAAAAAGAATCCACAAAATATATGTCTAAATAGGATTTATATAAAGGAATAATCAAAAAAAGCATATGTTTAAATATAATTTATACAAAGTGGGTTAAACATTCGATATTTATTCATTCCATTTGCATTCATTCATTCAGTTACAACATGATTCATCTCTATAACTACAGCAATGGAAACATAATTCTCTTTACAATATTTTTGGGATTTCTTTGTCTATGAAATTTTTATTATAATTCACATAATTTTTATAATTTTTCTGCGAATATTAATATTTTATCTAGAAAGCGATAATAAGCTCACTGAAATCGATCTTTCCCCCGATTAT
Source organism: Formica exsecta (assembly GCF_003651465.1). Taxonomy (NCBI): domain Eukaryota; kingdom Metazoa; phylum Arthropoda; class Insecta; order Hymenoptera; family Formicidae; genus Formica; species Formica exsecta. The sequence continues at coordinate 4,861,142 of NW_021849297.1, read as the reverse complement.
GATTATTACAGCTAACAGAAAAATCTGAATTGAAGTGGTACACGATATTTACATAAATTTAATTATATTAATAATTTATGTTGCTAATTCAATGCCGGTTTAATTTAATATGTTTATGTATGTGTGTGTGTGTGTTAAAATAATACGTTACGTATTACTTTAGCTTTAGATTTATACAATAACTCTATCAACTATGCTCTCACATATTTGTTTCCTGGAAAAATTTTGTATGAGAATTTAATAAAAAAATTGGAAGAAATTTAAGATAACCATGAATTAACACATTATTCGTAAGAAATACAATATATACACGCATTTAATTACATTTTGTGTAGACATGATAGAGTTATATCTTTTTATAGTTGACCTATCGTGTACCACTTTTTAACATTATACAAAGCTGGTTGCAGTTATTTACAGTGATTCCATCCACTTTACAGTACGCTTATATATATAGACTTGTAATTAATATGTACATCTGGATTCCAGGGAGCACCTGAGTTGTGACATAGAATATATATGGTTTATATCGAGGGATTACAATTATTGTTTAGAGTGTGTATAACACTTAAATTAATTTTCAAAATTCGATTGTATCATTGAGCGAATATGGATTAATGTTGAATTTTCTCACATTAATTAAAATACAAATGTACGAGTTGTGATCACTTGATATTTCAAATAATGCACTGTTTTTCGTGGCGAAATTTGTCATGCGCAACATAAGAACGCGTCTATGAACGCTCCAAACGCTTTCTCTGAACCGCGAAATTCAAATTGATATCACTAAATATGTCATTCTTATTTTAACAATGCATAATGATAAAATATAAATAATATGTTGTAAAAATATTTTGGATATTTCCGGCAAAATAATGCAAAATATTATATAATATCAAATGTATAAAACTTTTCTATATATAAATAATTTTAGAAGTAGCGATCTATCTCTAATTTAAAGAGTAGCTTAACAATCGCATTTAACATTTTACATAACCATGTAAAAATGTTATATTTGAATAATAACAGCAATAGACTCAGAGTATTAACAATTAAGTGAGAAAACTGGCAAATAAGAGCCAAGGCGCGGGTATTGATGCGCAAGTTTTATGTGACTTTTAAAATATCAATGTAATGTTTATATTTATATTTATGTTGAAGATGGACCAAAAAACTGTCCGAAACGTACGTTTTTAATACACATTTATTACTAAAATTTAACAATAATAAGTTTGCGCACCAATACCCGCGCCTTGGCTCTTATATGCCAGTTTTCCCACTTAATTGTAGTATTTAAAAGTTACATAAAACACACTCAAAGTATCAATTAAAATTTAAGTGAAATAGCACAAGACGAATCAGATACATTTTTTTCATACAAAATTCATTGTTCTGATATAAGTCGGGAATACAATTACTTCATTTGCGGAAACATCCACATATATAAAAACTTCGACAACTACTCACACTCTTACTTTCTCTTCGAGGGGACTTAATATATATACAAAACTATTCTTATCAATGTAATTAGTATAGCGATAATATATCATGGAAAAAAGATCCATATAATCATAACATTATTTACAAATATATGCAAGTGAATAATTCTGAAAAATTTACAAGTCTCAATTGCTTCGTTGCATTGCATGCATCGTTTTCGACTCATTCTTAAAGTTTCGCACACGTCACATTAATCTCTATGCTTATGTACTAATTTATACATTTAGGTTAGTAGATTGATTAACTCTTTGCATTGACAATTAGATTCAAACAGAAATATGACCAGAATAAATTACAATTAAAGATAATCGACTGATAATACAAATTTAAAAAGTTGAATATTATTTTGTACTTGCTATTACGGCTAATATTAATAATCAGCATAAAAGTACAGATAGCTAATTTTTTTCCTGTGTATATTAAGGAAAATTAATTAAAATATATATTACAACATTATAACATGTAATTGCGCAATGGGAAAATAATTTTTTTTTTAAATGTCCAACGTATATGCTCTTATGTGAGTTTTGTGTAAAATCAATGTACGGAAATATTGATAATGTATCGTATAACATATTAATATCTCTATTATTGAATCGCATTATCAATATTCTGGTACGAATTTATGCACACGCACATACATTTACGCGCAAATCATTAGAAATGGTTATTCAACAATCGAGTAGGCCGAATTTTTTCTCAAGTTCAAAATCCATATGGATGAATGATGGAGACATGAGTCTATAATTAACGTAATATTTAATATCTCACAAAAAATGTCCAATCTCGTTTGACGTTCGATGTGTTTGTATAATTACTACAGATTATGCTAACTATATATACTTTCACGCTTTTTATGTGTGTGAACACAAGTAAAACATTAAAAAATATATAGTAGGATATATAAATAGACAAAATTCGATATATCTACAGATCTTTTATGAAATATTGCTGCAATCAATCTTTCAGTACATAATCACGATCCAGATAAGAGTATCAAGCGATACTGGTAAAAATCATCCGGATGAAAAGAAAAATCAGTCGATTCCTTTGAAGAAAAATTGGGTGATCTCGTTTCACTAACGATGCGCGCGATTTGAAAGCTTCCCTCCCGATAAAAGAAAGATTAGAGAGATGGATTTGGAAATAATGATGGGATCAGATAAGAAAAATCTCGTTGTCACTCCATCCTCGTTTCTAAGAAACGTCTGATGGTAGGCCTCGATGAAAGTCGGCTGACACGTTAAAACCTCGATTATCGATCGCTTGCGAAGCGGCGCGGAGATTTCTGATAAAATTGTAAGTAAACAAACGGTTTACGTAGAAACCGATAAAATTAATTAATATTATTATGCTATAGATATTAAGTGTATTACATAAATTACATTAATTATCTTCTATCATTCAATGTTGCAAATAAATTTGAGCATTTATAGCAATATTTTTGTTTTAAATTATATATATGCAACGTTAGTGAGACAATATATACATATGACAATACATATATATATATATATATATATATATATATAAAATAATTAAGAATGCGTTTAGTGAATAAAATAATCAATCTTTATATTGCAATATTGACAATTATTTTTTTCACCTAAATGCATTCTTGCATAATAATAATATCAAAAACTGAATAAAAGAAATGGATAATGCATCTTATTACAAACGAGGGAGGGGGAAAATCTCTAATATGAGTAAATTTTTCGTAAAGTTTCGCTCATCTAACAAATATAAGACAACTCATAATTCCACTATGATAATCATCTTTCTTGTTCGGCGTATAGCTGTGGATTCTTTAATGAGTCTATGCTATTCACCCTTTTAATTCGTCGATTAATTGATCCCTTGCATGAGGAGAGATTTACAGGATTTTATCCTGAAGTTGGAAGGACTACGATCAATCATCCCCACGTCGCGATGACTACGACAGGGCGGAAAGCACTATTATGGAGATCACTGCGCTGGATCGCGTCACGCAACGCCACGTGCTGCTTGTAGAGGACATTGACTGCGCCGTATTGTCGATTCTTCGTTGTCCGACGTCATCATCGATACTTTTATGGCTGTTAGAGTCAATGACATTTTCGGCTTCGTGATTCTCCCCCTGGCTTGGTCTGCTACGAGATCGCGTTTCTAAAAAAATGCGAGCAATATATTGTCTCAGTATATTCTGCAATTTTTCACGATGTTCTTAAAGAATATGATGAGGCGTCTATTCAATGGAATATTTCACGCGAAAGAGGAGAACAAACTTGAAAAATACGTTATAGTTTCCTATACTTTGGATAGAGAACGTGAGAATTAATGAACCGCCGTGAATATTTTTCCATAATCTTCGTCGCATATTATTTATTCTTTCCGGAAAAAATTACTTATACAAAACGTCAAGTCGTCTAGTGCCCGTTCCGTTTTATCTTTTGCTTTAGTATTCATTGTGCCCGTATCCGCTCCGGATGCTGGCATCATTCCGTAACCAGATCGCATCCAATTCACTACTTCTCGAATTGCCTGTGACTTTGCTTATATCCACTAGTTTACATGATAATCGAAACAAGTTCGGATACCGTCCCGGTGTGGCAGCCGGGTGCAGATTACTTGCCATAGTTGGGCCGAGTACGGTAGTTCATAAACCGCGTGGGATTTCATCAAAATCCCGTCGAGAGTTCCGCGTTTGTCGAGGTGGAGGACGACAAAGAAGGAAGAAGCTGGAGAGAAGGGAGGGGTTCTCCACGGTGGCGTGGCACGTTGCTGGAAGTTTTGCGGAATAAACTTCGCGCCTTCCGCGAAACTTTCCGGAGGAAAGTTCCACCACTGCCCGGCGGCGTGTAAGTTCTCGCATTACGTCGGGGCCGATGATTTAAGACGACGTATCCCGGCGAATTTTGGGTCGCGGCAACGTATTTGCGGGAGGTGACGTGTTTTCAAGTGCTCCTCTTCACCGATCGTATAGATCAATGTTTTATTGCTTGAATTACGAAAGTCTGATCGTATGTACCAAAACCAACATATGAATAACATTATAAATTCAATATGCATACGTTTAATTCTTTGCTAATTAAAACAAAAATTTTAATTTTAAGCTAAATATTTTTTAAACATTTACATAAGAAAGATTTAATTATATATTATTTAAAAAGTTTTCAAAGCTTTGCACAAATGTATATTTTTACAAAAGTTTTGTTTTGTATAAATTATTAACGAAACTAGCTTGCAATCGATTGCTTCAAAATTAAGGAAGCAAATTATTACGTATCAACGTTAATTCATTCATTATTCACTCTGTATAATCTTAATTACATTGAGTGAATAATCAAAAGCGATAATCATTAGGAAGTACAGGTCCCTCGAGGCACCTGAAACTGTAGTTTCCATTGAAGTCCCAGTGCGGTTGCCAAATCTCACCTTCGTCGCGCATGTATACACATACAGTCGGCTAATCTGATTTTTGTTTCCTCTAAAAGTTTCAGGAGGTTCGCACGATCAGAGTTTTGAATATTCAAACTTGTTTTGACAACACACCGTAACTATGGCCGACATGCGTAATTGTAATAACGGTGATGCAGAGTTGGAATTGCCACTTATAATGTTCGTAGTATAATATTAAAATATGACGGAAGGGCAAACAAACTTTTCTCGCTATAATACAAATGCGTATAACAAAATCAAAATTGCAGGTGGTGGCTGCTCCGACTTTTTGAACAATCCGAAATATGTCTCATTGATTATATAGTTTTGTACTTACAACAAAACTTATTGTACTTGTAATGCAATCAATATTTGATAAATTTGATTTTTTATAGAAAAAACAATTACGTATTCACACTTTCTCTTTTTCCCTCAGTAAACTATAAATATAACTACGTTCAACAAAGATATTTTTAATTTTTTTTTCCTGGTATACAACGCTATTTTTTATTGTATTATGAACAATTATAATTTCATATTGCAGAAAGCAAGATGTTTCTTTTATTAGAAGACTCCAACGCAATTTAAAATGAAATTAAATGACTTTGTGCGATGTCTTTCTATTGAATATACGTGGTGTTTTTCTGAGGCTTTAACCTTGTTTAGCGCGAAAAATCTCAGCTAGTGATAGCGTAAAAAACAAGTTAAAAGAATATAATGGAAACCAAGCGTACCTTCGCTTCTGACGACAGTCGACAAAGATGCGTCGGTTATTTCATTAGAACCCGGCTCTAGACTGGGCACGGGCTTTTGTCGCGACCACTGGATATTTTCCACTGAAAAAGTAACAATATTTTCCTTGTTAGAATTGTTTGCATAGCTGTACAGTTACTGATATGTTGGTAGTATACACATTTATGAATAATAGATTGCATTATATAATGTTTACCTGGATCCACAGTAGTAGGAATGGGCATTGTGCTTGTCGTTGTCGGTTCCGTTGTAGGCGTTGGTATATCTGCCCAAAATTCATAATACGGTAATATCTTTTTATTAAAGGTATTTATCTTAAATTACACTAATTAATATGTAGTCATTCGTGGATTTTTTCGCGTATAAAAAAATTAACTGGAATACATAACATACAGACTTATTATTTTGAATAGAAATTAAAGCAATAAGGATAAAAATTTTAAGTTATTATTTTATGTTGCAATCTTTACGAATATAATAATTATTTAAAAAACATAGTATAATATATTTCGCATATATATGAAAATTAACGATTAATTAACTTCTTAATAAACTAATAAACAATAAGTAATCGTGCGATGTATTATTTCAAGTAAAAGTCAAAACAACAAGAATAATAATTCTAAATTAATATTTTGTTTTTGTGACAGATACACGTACACAAAAAATATTCCTTTAACAATACTTAGAATCAAATATATACCGTTCAATGCTTTAAATTTTCTATCGATCTAATAATAAATGTAATTTGTCATTTGGTTTAAGAATGAAACACGTAATGAAACACAAATTGCAGAGTCAATTAAAGTAATTGAATTAAACGCATTAAAATAATGAAAAGTAGTCGATTAAAGTAATGAAATTAAACGCATTGTAATAATGAAAAGTAGTAGATAATACATATCAATCGTTTAATTAATAATTAATTTTAAGTTTAAAAAACAAAATATTCCAAAATATTCCAAATTAATTTATTCTTACGTTTTATGTATTACATTAAACATTTTGCAACAACAATAAATTAATTTACTTTACACAGAGCTTAGCGCTCATTTCTTACATATTATCGTTTATCACAGGATTCATTTGATCGAGATCTGTGATATGAACAGTCGGCAAATCTAATTATATATTTTCGAATATAATAATTCGCGAATATTTTTATCTTTAATTTTAACTTGTAATATGTTTACTTATGTTAGAATGCGATATAGAAATATAATCTCATTTATAAAATAAATTACAAATTATATATTATATTACAAAATTATACAATATAACTCTCCCAACGGGTGATACCTTGACGTTGGTGGGAGGGCTTAGTACCTGGAAGGTTTATCCTGAAGGGGAAGCTAAGTACCCAAAACATTGTCACGAGTCGCGAATAACTCATATGTGGCGACTGCATTTGATGCGTCGAATTTACAATGAATAGTGCCTCGATTTTCAGTGGATGGTTCGTCACGTCTTCGCGCGATATCCCCATTTCGCATATTATTATTATCGAGGATCGTACTTCCGTGCCGACGAAATAGGATTGAATCTCATTGAACATTGTTGGACAATGCTCAATGAAAGCACCCTCTGCTCCGACAAGCGGTTCGATCCAAATCGGTTAGAGTTCGGTCGATTGTCCGATAAGGGCGGATGGAATCGTCGTCGTTCGGTTCGTCCCGTCTCTTGTCATATACATCATATACCAATGGTATTGCTATACATATTTTCAAATGTACCCGAGAAAAAATGGATAATATAAGATCATATTTGGCCATATATGTATAATTGTATCCGAAATTTTGGCGCGATTTTATACGCGCATATACAATCTTCTTCTTCTTCCACTTCGCGCTTAATTCTTGCTCAAAGTTATCTCGTCGACTCGAAATGCGATTCTCGTGCGAAATGGCATATTACTATACATCGCGGACTTCGAGAGTGCTGTGAAAGTATCGCGCGTTCGTTTTTATCGTAAATTCGGGAGTTTCATTTAAAATATCGCACATCCAAGTTGCGGGAGTGACGTGCAAAGTATCGCGCGGGAGTGTCGTGCAAACTGTCGCGCATAATAAACTGTATGAAATTTTTATGAATAAATTTTATAAATTGTATGAACTTTGCGAGTGCAACGTGTGAATCAACGAACCCTGACAACCTTGACGACTCTGACAATCTGAGAGCAGGAGGAGATTTAGAAGAGGCATCGGGCGCCGGTGAAGCTACCTTGGGGTGAGTATTTATTATTTGTATATTAATTGTATATTAATAGCGTATGCGCGAGACTTGAATTATATGATTAATCGCGTAATTTGGTTTGTTTATTTAAATAATTTAAGCAAGAGAGAATTAGAGAAAAAACATGTTTTATATAAAAGCTATATAATTCTGTAAAAGTTTCTACTTAATGAAATGTAGATTTTTTTTAGAATTTATAAAATTAGTCTGTTAAATATTTGCTTATTATTGTACGCATCAAATATAAAATTCAATGCGTACAATAATAATTTTTTGAAATATTTATTATTTTGTGGGCGTTGCTACAATTTGGATCTTTTTACGTTACAGATCAACGTAGTTTCAAGCTATCAACTTCGCTGTTGCGTATCAGCCGGTAAGTGACAAACTTTTATTTTATTCTGAGATGGCAGATTCGTAAATATTGTAGATCAGCACTGTTCTTTACTTCCAACTTTTGGCCAGATTTCGTGACATACATCCATTGTCATCACAAAGTTGTCAGGATTCGTTGATCCACACGTTACACTCGTGGAAAATTCATATAGTTACAAGTAAATTAGTACAAATTTAGCGATAATCAGTCGATAACAGAAGAAGTTTTTCTTCCTCCTCGATTTTTTATAAAGGCCAATATGATTAGATATAGCCATATAAATATGATCAAGATCAGCGAAAGATACGTCCAATACTGGCTAGAAAAATCGATAAGTTACGCAAAATAGGTGACCAACTGGTCAGAAAGCGTAGCAAAAATATTTAAAATTTGAAAAGTTACTTAATTAATTAAATTTAATCATAATATGATTGAACATTAATTAAATTTAATCATAATATCAACATAATCCTTGAATTTTCATTCAATTAGTTATAAAAAAAAAATTGAAATTGATATTTGAAATAAAAAATTAAGAATAAAAAATGATTTATAAAAATATTAAATTTAAAAATTAGGAAATTAAAATTGATGTGAAATAATGTCAACGATAAATAATCGTTAATCAATGGCGATAAAGTTCGACTTGCGTTCCGGCCATCGTTCTTAAGCGGGCGATCTTATTTAAGAACAACGCTTGCAATCAACGGAAAAAAACATCCTTCCTCTTGTCATTCAGATAAAGTTAAGCAATTAAAACTAGAAACGCTCGAATCCGGTAGCCATTATAGCAACTTTCGGTGCGGATTGAAAGGCCGAGTTAAAATGCTAATGCGCATTAAATCGTCGACACAATCGAACGCTTATTTAAGCGGCTTAACGGTAATCCGCCGATTCGGCGGTCGCAGTAAAGCACAAAGCTGGGACGTTCAATCTGCAGGGGCGCCAAGGCGAAAACCTACAATTACCGATCGATAAAGGAGAAGGGTTCTTTTTTTGCCACGGTAAAAGGAAGGGATGAGTGGAGTGACAAGGGGTTGGGAAACTCAGATCGACACTCGCGGTTATCGGTGATTCACCGCTCGCACCGCTTTCTCGGGAAATGCGGATTTGCGAGGGAGAGACAGACACGACCGGGCTGACTTTCACGGCACTCCCTATCGCGGGGACGAACTCGCCTTTGATATCGAATCAATGAGGAGTTTGAGGAAAATACCGGCAAAGTGTCTAACCGACGGCGATGATTGATACAGGAACTCGCCTTCCTTTCCGAACAAATTCTATTCTTGCCGCGCGCGAACAGAAACGCCAACTCATTCTTCGTTTAACATCTCATCGATTAAATTATGTAGATTCTTAGTGGAAAAATATAAAATTCCTTTATCGAGTACTTTTTGACGCGACACTCCACTTCTTCCAATTTATATCTTGACGCGAATGTATGTTGCTATTGCGTTTTACAGTGTCAAACTTTCACTATCGCGTATACGCCTGTCAACGATAAAACACGTTGATTTCGATGTTTCCCTCGCGACTCTTCCATTTACGCTCGCATGTGCATTCGGGGTCCAACATTTCTCCCCGGAGTCTCGCGCGTTTCGCGAGAAAGATCCCGGTTATCGGAGAGCCGCGATTGGCACTAGGTGCCACCGTCTCACTTTTCAAAGCCGACTTATACCCGCGATATATCTCGCTCGTTGTCTCCGAAAAAACTGCGCGCTCGCTTTATCGCGTCGTCTGATGGCCGACGATTCGCTCCCGTCGGATGCTTAATTTCTCATCCGTTGAATACGTTCTTCATCGCGCGACTAACGATTTCTGATAACGCGCGGTCCAAAAGTCGCGAAAGAACGAAAGAAGGTGCGACGGCCGCGCCGATAAGCGCGACCGCTTGACAAATGTTCGAGAACCAGCGCGAGAATCGATATCGGCTCCGCGGTCGAGATATACGCCCGCGATAAATCATTTATATCGCGTTAATATAATATTACCGTCGTAACTTTGCCGGATTGCTTTCTGATCGCCGCCGTCGCGCAAATTGCGCGATCAGTTTAATGACATATCGTAATCGCACGTACATTGACATAGTCGTAACATTTTTCATGAGATAATCCCGATTAGTGCAGCGCATCATCAACATATTGAGGAAAATGCCGAAAAAATAACAAGAAAATTAATTTACGAATTATGTGCGTGCGCGCAAATAACAATAATAAATTATGACGCATTATGATGCGTGCGCGATTAAAATGTACAATTTATCAAAATATTTGACATGCCCGGGATGAAAGAATAAATATTATCGAGTGGTTGATTTATATGTAACCGTTAAAACATGTTTGAGAATGTTAATTTATACGAGTCGAGCACACAGAAGTTTAATTTGGATTAAAACGAGCAGAATCGTTTGGTAATTTGCAAATCTATGTAAATGACAAAATTGTAATGCACTAGCAAACAAGAATATGAATACGTTTTCCAATTCGCATTATACAGTGCCTGTCAACTAAATAAAAGTAATTTAAAATGATAGAAATATATATATTACATGTACTCACGATAGAGCTTAATACTGCCGTCCGTTTCGCCAAGGGAATTTTTAGATATGCATTTGTAGCTACCATAATCGGACATCGCGACCGAACGTATCATTAGTTTCATATGCACCTTGTACACGTTGTCCGAAAAGGATGCCTCGTACTTCTCCCCTGTAATTTAAAAAACATTGTGATGCAGAGATGCTTCCTCTGTTGTTTGTGCAGAATTAATATATATCGTCCCTGGCGAAATTATAAAGAGGAGTGTGTTAAACGAGCGAAATGCTAAAGTTTCTGATTTCAGAACTTAACCGCAAAAGCTTAATAAATATCAAGCGAGATAAAAGATGCTTCGCGCCTTCTTTGTTGTCGTTAAAATTATGGAATTAGTTTTAATCTACGATGAAAGCTAGTTCCGTTGAAACTACACGCAAGGAAAACCTGATGTTTACTTAGAATCTGTACAAACCGAAAATCAGTTTTACATCCGCGTAGTAATATTTTTGTGCAAGCATGTATGAAATTGCCCGCATTATACGTATATTATAAAATTGCATCTACGTGTTAATTCAAAATATTTTTAAAACGGATTATAATATAAAATTATATATGCAATTAATTATTTAATATATGTCAAATAATATCTTTATATTATTACATTTACGTCATTATGACGTACGCATGTCATTACGACGCACGTATCTAGTATTGAAAAAAAAAAATTGCAAGTATAATAAACGCGCGTCCATGTTTTTGATCCATCCTTCATCTTCTACCGGACCGAATATAATATAACGATATTCAAAAACGTATTTGCCAATATCCCGCGCTTCCGGTACGCTCTTACGGTTCACTGTGCTTTGTGCTCTGTCAACTAGAAAAACTGGCATTAGGGTTTCTCGCGTGGATTCGTGTCGGCTCTCATATTCACGCGTCAGCCTGGACCTCACCTTGCATCCGTTTAAATCGTTCCAAACGCTTTGTTTCCGATTTCGTTACCCGTTTCTCGCAAATCAATAATCGAATACGAATGTGTAACCTTCTGGTAAACACATTCTTATAACACGATATCTTACGTTAAAATAATTAATCGAATAGTTTATCTCATCTCGTCACATAATCTCGTAATTAAAGTATTATCATATCTTTTTATATAAGCATTTATAAATAACATTTTAAACAGAGTTATTCATGAAAGTGAAATGATTTAATAATTATTTATCAAATTTGTTAGATTCATAAATCTGAATACTACAATCGTGTCTTCAATTTCGAGAGATAGAATTGCAATTCCTAGAAAAGGGCATCTCTCGAGGAAATTTCGCTGGACCGAAAATAAGATGGAATGCAATACTATTATGTTGGGCGAACACGCCAACCACTCGTTACTTCTAGACGGAATAGTAAAGTGAAACTGGAGAATTATGCGTGATCACATGACTAATTTAAGATACAAAGTTTATAATCGAAATGCGCAAAACTTTGCATATTCCTTTAATTATCTCTCAAATGTTCATGTGTCAATTGTTCATATTCGAGTTTATCATCCCTGCCGGAGAAATTTTCCGTGAGCATGAAACAGTACTAGAATATAATGTAATATATTAGTATCTAGACTAAACTAAAATATCAGTATCTACTAAATTGGGAAACGGCATTAACGTTTCGATTCCTCTCGATAACGTCCCGGTGGATGAAAAGTGGCGCGAGAGGGGCGAAAACGGAACGGGACGAGGCGCGCGAATGCGGAAAGAAGTTTTGATTAACAATTCGAGGTGGTGGCGCATTCGGAAGAGAGTGAAATCTATAGGTGTAATGACCCGCGGCAAAGCGGAGGCGAAGTATTTTCCCAGCCGGTAGGAAAACTTACGTTTCCGAGATAGAGAAAGAGAAATGTGTGCGGGGGAGGAGAGGACGAGATTGAGGAGGTGAAGGAAAAGCAGAGGAGAAGGAATAAGGGCTGCGGAAGGGTAGAATGCATTTATGTAGTGGCACCATCATTACCCGCGGCACGGGGGGAAGAGGGGAGGGGGGGTAGGGGCAAGGGGTATCCGCGAATGGATTCCGCAGGGATAAAACTGCTTTTAAACCCGAAAGTCGGCGGGGTATCCCCGATATTTTGTGTGTTACTCGTATCTCCGTACGTCTCTGCTCGTCCGCGCGCGCGGTCCGCCAACATATGTGGGCATGAATCACGCTGACTTGGGGAAACTCAAACTGCCGACGTAATTTCCATCCGCGCGGCGATCGCTCACGCTTAATTTCGCCCACGATGCCGTCGTTTCCGCGATCACGCGCCCGCGTCATCGATCACACGACACTTCGGGACTTTTACAAACGCAATCTAGCTTTTACGTTTGGTGCATGCAGCCCGTAGTAAAAAAAGAAGACGACTCTATCGTATTAAAATAAATAGCTGCAAATGCCGTAAAGAGCATCGAGCCGTTAAAACGACGGATATTGCGAAATAATATCGCAAGAAAGTTATTAATAAATATAAATTATGGAAAAAAGTTGCTATTTTATTTGCACACTAAAGTAATCGTAGAATCATAAAAATGCGTACGCAATTGCTTGCCAAGATAAACTAATATCAATTACATTTTATTTAATTATTGCATAATGTACAAGAATGCATTTACATAATATAAGTAAGAGGATTTATTCGCGAAAGCACTGCAAATCTTCTGTTAAAAGCTTCCCATTAAAATTCCGCAGCGTACAAAGATATTCTTGTCAAGATTTTTAATTTTAATTCATTAAGTCTCCGAAATGTAATTAACGCTGCAAAATGAAATCTCTCTGAGAGAGAGAGAGAGAGAGAAATTATACCTGAAACTGTCACGGGAGTACAACGATGACGCGGAAACGCGTTCTTTTAAAAACAGACCGCACATAGTTCGGCGACGAATGTACGAGCATAAAAAATGTAATGAGTTTAACGCCGACAGATCTAATTTGATACACACAAACACGCGCGTGTAGAGCGGCGAAACGTTAAATATCGCGTAATTGCTAACCGTCGGGAACTCTATGTTGATAATGAATTGGTGTTCCGGCTCGAGCGTAATGCGTGTTTGCCCACTGACAGATTATATTTTCCAAAGGCACTGATTTACGGCGTAATCCTCTTGTCAACGAGCTGGCGGTCTCAAATTCCCAATCACCCTTTCCACCCTCTCTTGAACGGTTCCAAATTTATACAATAAATTTATCGCCTCGCGTTTGATTAAAAAAAACGCTGAATTTGCAACAGTATTCGGCACGATAATTATCGAGCGTAACAGTTTTTCTTTTTAATCATTATTTGATATATTGGAGGGTAGTTGTTTAAAGTAGTATTTAATAATTTCACTTAAAAATGTATGTGTATTATAAACGTATTGATACGTTGATTGTGTAATATATAAATATGAAAATTTGTTCTTTTCTTCTTATATACAATATCTATTACATTGCCATGCTGCAACGCGAACGATATCACGAAATGGCTACTTTCATTATATGACTCTACTATAGGGGCATAATAGAATTGTACTTTCCGCCGCGCTTTACGACTCGAGTTGCCGTCACGTGAAAACGGACGGTGTGATATCTATATGTAATCGTTTCTCTCTCCGTCGATTGAACTGCGTGACTGGAAACGCTCGGCGAAACTTAGAATTTACTCCAAGTTTCGAGCAGGAAAATACATGAATTTCCCGACGCCGGATATATTCTCGTAAAGCTTTATAAGCATGAAATCAGCGTCGCTCACCTGGGACAAGAAAAAAATTTTCAAAGACGCCGATAAAACTTTTCTGCTTTACCGGAAATTTGAATGTCCAACTTTAGTCGGATTCTCACGGTGTAATTTTGAATCGCGATTTTTCTATAATCGTGTCACATCTCCGCGATGGATTCTTACAGTGAATCACGTTTTACAGACGAATGCAAACCGCAGATTACAATTTTTTGAATATATATTAAAATTCATCGCATATATATATATTGTGTATACATGTTTGCCTCAAATATAAATATGTAAAAAAAATATATGTCGTTATCGTATTGATTGAAAAAGATACCTGTGAAATAGTTAAGAGCCTTATTGGCAAATTTTTTTCGAAAAAATATGCGCTCCGAATAACAATTTTGTGAAGCGAATATTTGGAATTGATTTGAAAATCGTGCATGGTTTTAAGCACGCTATTCACTACGTTACCCGATGAATGGTCGATTCGATGCCGAAAATCGTTGCACACATAGATGTGACGGCGGTCCACGGGTCCGAGCTGCCCGCCCGATATCTGATCGTGCGTGGGTCACGCGCTCTGAATTCGCATTAGCGGACGGCGCATATCCGCGGAACGTTAAATCGTAAAGCATGTCGTAACTGTTACGCCGAAACGCCGGGGGGGGGGCATGTGCGGTTGACACGGGGAATATAATGCGAGATAACTTGACAGTTAACCCATTCGTAATTCGCATGCTTTCCATCCGGGCTGCGGGTACGGAACCTCGGCCAGATAAGCCGTGAAACGCATTCGTCGCGCCTTCGGTTTTATCGGATTTTCATTCCACTCGGATTGAAAGTCGTGTTGAGCCGCGCGGAAAATGCAGACCGGCGACATTTTTGAATATTTTTTTAGAATTATACAATCGTCACGGCCGTAGAAATTAAAATTAAAATTTTGATACGATGAATTATTTTTACAAAGATTATAAAAACTTCGAGTTGTTTAATCTGATCAAAACACATTCAAGTTTACGAATTTATTCTCTATAAGAGCGGTCAGCTTAATCGACATCGCCGTCATGTGTTAAAAAGCGTTTATCGTTTGTATTGTCGCTCCGCGATAAAAGATGGTATGCCCATAAGTCACACCCGCGATCGTTGTTAACGTGGTTTATACAGGTTCAGATTCCGTCATGCAGATAAGCGAAGGCCATTCAGCCGCGCGACAGAAAGCCGGCGATTTCATTCCCGAAAAACCAGCCTGTGAAATAAAAATCTGGGACGCCTGGACAAACAAAGATTAATCTTTTCCCCCCTCCTCCCCTAAAACCCCTTCGGCGCTGCAAATGGAAATCGTACCGGGCCATCGATCACCGGGTAGCAAAACGCCAGCGAGCCCGCGTCAGGAGCTGCAGGTGCGCCGGCAGAAGCGATCCGAAATTAACCTAATTAGCCGCGCGATTAGCAGCTGCAGACGCGGGCGTCCGCGCCGTCGCCGTCGCCGTCGCCCGTTCTTACTCCCGCATATACCCGCAGCGGAATTCGGGGGCCGGCGTGCATTAATGGATCCGAAGGTACCGCGGCAGCAGCCGTGTCATGTCTAATTATCCGAAATAATTATGCGTGTACGGCCCACACGGGCCGCTTTTCGGTAAAGCGCAGCGCCGATGCATCGTGCATTGTCACATCCGATTTGCCGCGTCTCACTTGCCATAGACGGCTACGTGTATGTGTCTGCGGGCGCTGCAAACATTATTTCCTGCGTTACACCGAAGATTGTTAATTGATCGTTCCATGCGTACATTGTATTAATCGATCATCATTCTCTTAAATGGAATCAGTATGTATTATCATTGATAAGTAATGGTTTCAATTATAAGTATATAGTATTGCAAATCTTTCATTGAGAAAAATCAGTTAGTTACCATTAATGGTAGCGACTGATTTTTCAATGAAATCGTACTATCTATAATCAGAAATAATCAGTGAAGTGTAAAACGGAGGAGCAAAGTGAGAATGTTTTTACTAAAGATCTGTAAAATACTCTCTGATTTTCGGTAAAATCTTTTCACTATTTTAATCAGTGATATTTTCACTGATTTAGTTTAAAAGAGTACCGAAGAGAAAAATATTCAATTCTCGTTCAAATCACTTTACAGCTGTCTCTTTTTAGAAAATATTGAAGGCAAATCGTTCATTAAGAAATTGATAATATAAATCCCGAGATAATATATTTTTTTTTCTAAAATAATTTCTTCAAAGTATCTCGAAAAACAAACTTCAGATCGTTTCTACCTTCTATTTAGCAAATGAGTCTGTCAGAATGTTAACCATTTACAACGGCTTTTAACTTTTAGTACACGGACGTAAATGAATGAGCAAACCGAGTCTGCTCATGTATTGTCGGCTAGTAAAGTATGGTTAAATATGCCGTTGATGCGGAGTTCGATTACCATTCATTAAATTATGGCGGGAACATGCATGCTGCACACGCGGAAGTGGCAATCTATAGACCAGTTGTTATTGCTGCTACTGTCGCAATTATTGTCGCCGATGTTGAAAGAGTTGGCGTTGTCATAGATCGAATTAATGTCGTCATTGCTGGCAAAAGCTCTCTAATTGCTGTTGTATAATTTCGATCGATTCGGGAGTTTGCTTCTATTTCAAATGATATCCGAATGTGAAAACTTTCAAAGTTTGAAGCAGTGTAATTATTTATTTTTTATTTGTAACATATTGAGAAATTTTTTTAAGAATTGCAATGTTTAATATATGCAAATTTTTATTTCTTTAATGACGCGCCGAAATTTGCCGGAATAAATGCATTTTTATTGAGATAAGCGGTTTCGTATTCATAAACATACCGTTTGTTATAATGACGTTCTCTCGTGTCCAATAATTGATGGATTTGGGAAATGCTTCGGAATGACACTCTAATGTCATTTGCTGTCCTTCTTGAGCACCTACTAATTGATTCTGGATCCAAATCATTGGAGCAACTGTTAACATTAAGAAAGAAGAATAATATACAGTTGTTTTTAAATATTATGTTAGGTATTTATATACTAAACTAATGTAACATACTTTAATGCATTAAAACACTGTGTGTAAAAAATTGTTCTGGAATTAATAACTTACAATGTACAACAAGCATAATTCTCTTGCTGACTGTTGGCGGCACACCATTGGACGCGATGCAAAGATACGCTCCCATCTGCAACCTATTCACCTTCGTGATATTGAAGACCGGTCCTTCAATACTGGCAGCTATGACATAATTAATCATTAAACTATTTATTTAAAGTCATATAATATACATAGTCGTTAATACCAATTAGCGGTAGAATTTGTGAAATTGGATATTGTATTATATTAATGATTATTATGTTAAGTATTACAGATTTAACATCGACACGGTTATACAATAAGTTTATTTCTAATTTTGACTTGTTCTATTTACGGAGCGTAAATCGCGCGAGTCGCGAAACATAAATTCAATGCACCGGCAAGAAATTTTCATCAGATCCGACAAAAAAATCCGCAATCAGGATTCGAATTAATACACGTCGGCTACGTTGGATTGTATTTCTCCGCGATACCGATACTAATCACCGCGCCATTGTTTTTATCACGTAGTCTAATCTCCGTTAACATTGAACGTCTCGTACAAGTTATTCGCAAAACCCGTCTTGCACTCTAGGCGGTGGAATACTTGTCTGTGATTTCTTGCTAGTGTATATCTTACTCGAATTCTCAGTTGCGAATATTATGTATCTAGTGCCAAGGTAGTGCCAAGTAACTCTTAACTCTATTACGGATCTTACGTGAGATAAGATATATACATTTGCAATGCATGAGCAGTTAAAATTGTGTATCTTTTAAGGTATGGCCATTTCGTATTCATTTTTGTTTTCATAGTTACAATCTATCATTGTATTTAAAGATGTATGTGTTATATGTCAAAACATTGACGAAAGCATGAAAATTTTGTGGGCTGTTCTACTATTTCTTTTGAATATCTGTGCAAAATCTGAGCACAATTCTCTCAACGGCTTGGAAATTATTAAAGTTTGAAGTTTGTATTGATTCTTATGAAAAATCGCGTATGTTGTAGAATTTATTGACAGACAAAAAAAAAACATTGCCGGCGAAATAAAAATTTTCACATTTTGTTATTTATGACCAAAAGTTTTTATCATAAATTAGAAAAATTATTAATTACGAGTATTTTCTTTTATGAAGACGTTAAAAACGATATTATTTTGTGATATTTTAATTCTTTTTATAATCCAGATTTATTTATTTTCCAAATTTTCTTTCCAAACAGTATAAACGTAAAATATATATATATTTTTTTAAATTTCGATAGTTTTTTGCTACTATTGTATACCCAAAACATCTTTTAAAAAATATTTTGCTGAATAATCGCGAAATAAATTCAATTTTAACGTAAAATCTTTTCGCCAACAAAAATCCATGCGAATATTGCATACCAATAAATTTATCGCGCTTTTTTTGATCATACGAAAATGTATATAGTTGCACTTTATCGTTAATTAAACATATCAAACTTTTAATTCGTGGTACAATAGCCTGTACGTAAACGTTTAAAAAAGAGAAAGTGTGACATATAATCCAGAAGAATTCGTAAATCGCGAAGTTAACGTATGTAGATTAGAGCGGTACGCGAGGCGCAAAACATCCGCCATAAAATTTAGAACTTAAAGAATATCGCGCCTGTGGGAGACGTCGCGCCTTGTGCTGCAACTCGTCCACTTGCATTTCTTAAGTTTTAAGACGTAAGCCGAATACACGGGAGCTCTCCGTTACGGTTCCAGCCTTGGAACTGAACACATCCGTGGCTTAAAACCCGCTTGTTATCCTTAACTTTCATGTTCTTACGCTCCATGTCTAGCTCGCGCGAAATATATCTAGATAAACCGTCGCACTAAATCTTTAAAAAGTTGTACATCCCTGTTCCAAACGATATTTACCGTCGACGAGCTGTAACTATGACAGTATTTGCAGTATTTACCATACACAGAAAACTTATTTCTAAAGTAAAGCTTATATTTATTTATAACATGAGATACCAAAAAGCTCGATGTATTCAAAGAAGATGAATTTTCTAGTCGTTGAGGAACGACTTGGTCGGCTCCATCGTTTAATCTTCGTGCAAGGTGATTTATATTATTGAAATGCCTGCTGACTCAGCCTGAAATCACCTGCATACGAGATAAGCTGTTAACCAACGGTTGGGTTGTGCAGGCTCTTTAGTTAATTAGTTGCGAGTGCCGATTTATACGCGAGCATTGCTGCTGCTAAAAAAAAAAAAAAAAAAAGAAAAAAAAAAAAAGAGAGAGAGAGAGAGAGAGAAAACGATAACGCCAACTACGTTTAATAGACTTTACATTTCACATTTTCCATGTACCAGATTTTCAAATTAAGCTAACGCGGCTTTTTCGACTAATGAAGTAATTAAATCGGCCACAGTTTACTGTTCACTGTTGAATGTATTCCGCGACTTCCGCTACCTGCGCTACTTTAGTCCGGGGAATTACACCGGAAGACATAAATTGTCACTTTCGGTAACATAAAATCAATTATACAATCGCAATATCTATGTAAATAGATATGCAATAATATTACAATAATAGAGAATAATGTAAATAATTAATAATAATTTAGAGAATAATCTCTATATAAACTTATTATAATAAATACACATGCGAATTAAATGTGAAGACTTATCTTGTCGTTAATAATCTGTCTCGATAATCTCAAGCTATAAATATTTATTGGTACATAAATTATAGAAGAATGTGTATGCCCAGATATTCCAATGTTGCTGGCTAACTTTAGACAGAGCTGGAAAAGTGCAGACTGAAAATCCTACAGCAATCGGACGGTACAAAGGTCCCCGAAACTTCGCACTACCCCGCGACTAGTGAAACTTTATTTTCCCGCTAGTATTTGCGGACAGTTTCCGGCAAATAGGTTTGGCGGTTTATCCGGGATTTTGTCCACGCATACATGAACGAGAACAGAGTGTCCGTGATGGAGAACGAATGCGTGAGGGGGCGATAGAGGAGTGAACGTTCACTCATGAGCGAAAAAGGTCGCCAGAAGAACGGAAAGAGTTCGCGAGTGAAAAAGGATAGTAGAATGCGAGAGAAGTTGAAGCGCGTCGAAGAGGGTGGATTGTCGTGACTGTTCGTGATTGCCGTGAGAAAAAGAATAGGATAAAAGGAGGGACTTTCAGGAGTAAAAAAGGGTCGTAGAAATCGCAATGTGAAGCCTGTAGGATGGAAAAGTATGCGAGTGTAGAAAGAGAACGCGAAAAGAAAGAATCCGTTAATTAAAGTATGGAGCACCAGAAACAATACCTGAATGGCAAAGAAGTTAAGCACAAGGGAAAGCACATAGACGGAAAAGGGAATCAAAATAAGAAAGACGCGAGAATATTTGCGAACTAAAGAGGAACAAGCACGCGTTAAAGATATCTCTGAAAATCGAGAGAAAGAGAGAATACTGACTTTTCTTTAAGAAAATAAAAATGAAAGAAGATGGAGGCGTTCAAGTATAGAGTAAAGATTGAAATGGAAATAAACCGAGTACGATGTAGACGTCCAACAGAGAGTTTTCATGGTCGCAAAAGAAGCGTACATGTTCGTAAGTTAAACAAAAAGATGAAAGAAACTTGCGAAAGAGGAACTTACTATATATTGACTAAAAAATCAAGAAAGTTAAAGAAGAGAAAAACCATGTAAACGAAAAGATTATCATGATATTGTAGATGACTCTGAATCTTTCTAAAAAGAATAAGTAAAAATGAAATAAATGATTTAAACGAATAAATGTGTAATTGTAAAATATAAAATAAAGAGGAAAAATAGAAGAGAAAGAGAAAAAGAGAGAGAGAGAGAGAAGAGAGAGAATATGGCAAAGAAGTTAAGCACAAGGGAAAGCACATAGACGGAAAAGGGAATCAAAATAAGAAAGACGCGAGAATATTTGCGAACTAAAGAGGAACAAGCACGCGTTAAAGATATCTCTGAAAATCGAGAGAAAGAGAGAATACTGACTTTTCTTTAAGAAAATAAAAATGAAAGAAGATGGAGGCGTTCAAGTATAGAGTAAAGATTGAAATGGAAATAAACCGAGTACGATGTAGACGTCCAACAGAGAGTTTTCATGGTCGCAAAAGAAGCGTACATGTTCGTAAGTTAAACAAAAAGATGAAAGAAACTTGCGAAAGAGGAACTTACTATATATTGACTAAAAAATCAAGAAAGTTAAAGAAGAGAAAAACCATGTAAACGAAAAGATTATCATGATATTGTAGATGACTCTGAATCTTTCTAAAAAGAATAAGTAATAAAGAAATAAATGATTTAAACGAATAAATGTGTAATTGTAAAATATAAAATAAAGAGGAAAAATAGAAGAGAAAGAGAAAAAGAGAGAGAGAGAGAGAGAGAGAGAGAGAGAAGAGAGAGAATGTGTAGAATATTGAATAATATAATATATAAACTCTCTCTCTAATAACAAATATATTATAATGGAAATGTGAGGTAAACGTAAACGAAGACATAATAAATTTCTATAGCAGATCATTTAAAATGGTTGGCAGATGATGTTTAATGAAGCGCATGAATAAACTGCACGCGTAGCGGAATAAATGTTTTCGCTGTCAGCAAAACGACATTATGCAAAACGATGGTTCAATAATTTTCGGATATAATAGAGATGATAAATAGATATTGTATCCACGTCAGCGAATCATTATGACACGCGGTGTATTTAAATGACATTAGTACGAACCTAAAACAGGACGAAAAAGATCATCGCTCAAATTATCTGACTACAATGTGAATAATAAATAACCATTATTAATAACGACATGTCACTAGACAATATAAATAGCTGCAAAATTTTTAACGTAAAATCTATCTATATTATAAACGAATCAAATTTCTCTAATGCTAATGTATTACTATTAAATAGAAGGAGACTAATATTTGTATAAAGGCTCCATCAAGCAGTTATTGTAATTTAAAAATAAAATCAAATGATATCGCTGAAATACGTTTATTTTTGCAAGGAACAAGGTCAAACTGTAAAAAGATGCTAAAAGAATCGTCGTTTACTCTTATAAATTATCGTGGGCTCCCTCTGCGCGGAGACAGGTGCATAAAATGCGCACAAAGGGGAGCAAATATTTAACGGAACTGCATAGAGAGGCGGGACGGCTCAATAAGTTTGAAAGACAAAAGGATGATAAATTGTTATTGTACCCGTAGAATAAAGTCGCCGCGTTGTTCGAACAGGTGCGAACGAGGAAGCTCGATTTTCCTTGACGTTATTGTGCGAGACGCATAAGGGCTGAAACGCATATTTCACCTTGACGTCACCGACACGGTCGCATCGGCAGCTTCGAATGCAATTGCATCACGCAACGTAGTCGGGTGAATAAAGTCCGAGAGGCGGAATGATAAATCGTCGTTTCCCCGCGTTGAGTGAATCCGGTGTTTCAGCTGTGCGCGCGTGGGCGGTCGCTTTTCCTATGACGGCGCGGCGATTTTCAAGATGAGCGATGCGAATAAAATAAGTACGTCTATGTAGGAACGGCCGGGAATTTTCGCGCCACCTGACGCTTTTACGTGCACAAATTATGGAAAATAGTTCGTCGCGCTGCGTACGCCGCGGAATTCGACGAATATCGCGAGCAATTGAACGGTTATCTGGAAATTGCGTGCGCCACGCAAATCGCTATCTATTTTATTACGAAATCACTATCTATTTTATTACAAAATTTGAATAAATTTCTCTTGAGAAAAATATAATTTTATGAGAGAGAATATAGGACAGGGCGTATCCACAAAAGGATATCATTATAAATACATTGACATACAAAGTCATTTGGCTACAAAGAACCTTAAAGATAACGTCGCTAAGTTATTCCAGCAAACCATTAAGCTTTCTTTGTACATATAAACGACAGCCTGCAAGTAGTTTACCTTCCTGACTATTTCCCAGAATAATCAACTCGCCGTCTTCCCTTCTCCAGGTGATGTTTGGCGTCGGTGACCCTGTTGCTTCGCAACGCAGAGAAACGTTGCTACTCTCCCTCACCACCATATCTGTACTCGTTGGGTAATCCAAAATATCTGGCGGAACTGTCGGATAAAAATTATATGATTAGTATAATTCTCATACATACATTTGCTCAAAAAGGGAAAGATTCACACAAAAATAATTTTATAAAAACAATATAATAATGATAATCGCGCGCGCGAATAGGAAAATATATAAACGACGAGGAAGAAGGCAATATGCAAAAGGCAATAAAGAGAAATCGATCGTCGATTTCTATCTCGCGAAATACCACGAATTTTCGATATGCTATGGTTTGGCGGTTTAAAGGTAACATATAGCGCGGTTTCGAAAGCGATACTACGAGCGAAATCCAGAAGCGGACTTGATTTCCAGTCGGTCCTACTCTCAGCAACCTTCGATTTGAACGCGAAAATTTTACAAAAAAACAAAGAATTTTTTTTCATCGAAACAAACACAGAGTTTCCGGATTTTTCTGTTGCGGTATTAATTTGGGGCGTGAGGCACATCCTACAGACGAACCTACAACCTCCAAATAACCAATCTGACTTTTCATCGGGTCAGTATTTATCTGGCACATATAGTTCCCTCGGTCGTTCTCGCGGACATCACGTATATGCAACAGCCATGTTTTGTGCTCGGTGTGCGTGACGCCGATTCTGTGATTCTTCGTTATCACATGATTGGCTATCGTCAGGATGGTTTGCGTGTCCACCCGCAGCCATGCCACCTGAAACAGAAAACCGGTATGCCGCTTCAATCGTCTGGAACCCATCCATCACTGGTGGCCTTTTGTTTTCCGGCCGGTGTCATGTGACACCACGAAAATGCGTGTAATCCGTTACGCTACTACGGGGCAATTAGAATTTTTCGATGTTGAAAATCGTGAAAATTGATTTATTCTCTTTATTTTCGTGACGTAGGTTTATTTTTCTTCTGCAAATTTAAAAAAAAAACCGTATACTTTCAAAATACAATTAAAATTAAACGTTTTGCTCGTAGTAAAGATTAGCTTTATGTATTTGAGTGCTTGAAGTCTTTTTACACTATGATAACTGTATATACTGTATGTAAATGCGCAATTTTTTTTACCGAGCAATCGGGCAAACGAGAAAAAAGCGAGAGAAATAAAAAAGAGAGCCTTGCTAAAAACTAGGACAAAACTGGAAATGTTAAGAAATCATAGGACATGACGCAATTATGAAAATTTGATTATCCATACATATGTTTCAGGAAGAAATAATAAAATACATTTTGATCCAATACAGTAGAATCAAATAATGCGGTAATGTGGAAATCGGCGACTTTATCTACAAACCGTAGTCGGACATTGTTACCATTCAAACGCTTCTGCATAGCCAGTTATTGTGAAGCGTACGACAATCGATAAATGCGGCTTTGTTGGCATTGAATTGCGGACCCAGCAGGCTTAGGAGCTACCTATTGATGGATGACGTAATGACTTTAATGACAAAGCGTCATTGGATCCTCAAATCCGACGAGTTTCCATCGGATGAGTCCTACCATCAAGCACTTTGTTGACCTACAATTGCACGTGCATTTTGCATTAAGCTAGAATTGTCGTATATACAAAGACGATTCAGAATGTATGTTGCATATTTATTTATTTAGATAGCAATGCTTTATTCTATTTCAAATGGAGTTTTATATTTTTTTTCTGTATTTTATATGTATATAAATTTTAATATTTTTACAAAAATATATCGACATGAGAGATACTTCAAATTTATTAGCAAAAACATAAAGAAAAATCAGACAAATTCTATAGTTAGTTAATAAAACGACGAGTTTGGGATATAAAATGTCCAAGTGTTCTATAAGTATATCGTACAATCTGCAAACTTACGCTTGGCATCTTGCCACCGATCAGAATTTATGTCAGCTGTTCTAGAAGGGTATCGAGAGGAACAAAACAACGTATGTTTGATAGAAGAGCGATAAATTCTCTACGTAAAAGTGCAAAGAGGGTCATCGCAAAGAAATCGTGGAAAACGAAAAGAGTAATAACTTTTTCTGGTTAAAATTAAACAGAAACACAGCACTGTACATATGTATGTACATCTATTATTCTAATTGTCTTGGAAAATGAGATTTAAAGCTTGCATTCGAATGACAGCTACCATAGATGGATTCACCACCGATAGAATAGCTGTTGTTCCATCCTATCCTGATTTACGAACCATCGTTAGCGTTCAGTCAAGGTAATTGCTCCGAAACCGCAAGAATTCGCTCGACAAAGCCACCCCCGCGAAGCCCCACCGCTCCCCGACAGACCAGGAGCAAATTCTCGCGTCTACTTACAAAATCCCCTCTTTAATCTTTCTTCGAAACCTTCCTCCACTTTGTTCTACCGTTATCCGTTATTTTTTTATTTCGCCATTACATCCCCTTTTTCTCCCTTTGTTCACTGTCAATTGGATTATCACGACTTCGCTCGATTCCCTCGGTATAGTTTGATTTTTTTTTTTTCTACGAAAGAAATAATGCGGTCTCTGATCTATACTTGGTTCTTTTTTCTTTGTAACTACTTGGCACTTTCGCATATTACAAAATATACACAATATATAAGAGAATTATTAAAAATATGCGAAATTAAATCTGAATTTATTTTTTAGTGTTTAAAATTTTACTTTTTATGCGACAAGAACTTTGGAGTTGATATGATAAGAAGCTTATATTTCCAAAATCAGAAAATTGCATCGGGTTGACGTCAAGCCATTAGTGAAGAGTTCGCTAATGACTGAATCGTGTCTTTGAAAGTTTCGCTTCTTGTTCTAAAGATGTTCTAACTATATTATCTGATAAAAAGGAGATTAATGAGGACCATCAATTTGCTTATGTTTGAGAAATAGTGGCTGATCGTTAGACTCTCTATCGAGGCTGTCCTATTTATACACTTTCTCGCATGCATCTCGAATGTAATTGACGTTAGAGTGCGAGACGTTAAGAGTCGCGTTGCAACCACGCGGGAGTAATAATAACGCGTTCACTGTATTTAATGAAGCGACTGTGCACTTGTGTTCACTTTGTGCTAACAGACCGTTTCGCAGTCGTCACGCGAGCGATTAACGTGCGCTGTCACGTGAACAACGTATATTTTCTCTCGCGAATATTTTTTTGCTGCCATTTAACCGTAGCTCTACCTTTGATCTGTTTCTAGTCGATACAATTATAATTTTATTAATAGACACTAGAATTATATAAAGAGATAGTAGTAAAAAGGAATGACGGCGGAAAAAAGTAATGTATATCTGTAATTCGAAAGATGTTTCTCAATTTTTTGACATTTCAAATTTTAATCCTGAATCTCATTGAACTCTCTCTTTCTCTCTACAAAACTCGTTCGTCCAGCTCGGCTAGCCCATATGCGACGCGCTTTTTGAAAATCGCTGATACGTGTCCACCGCGCGAACATAAAATCTGCATTGAAGTCCACCGGTCGAGAACGGCAATATGTCTCACGTCCGAGCATAGTCAGCCATGAAATACTCGAACAGAGTGCGTCAACGGAGCGTCTGAAATTCATTGTCCGTAGCGTGGCCATAGCGGTCCACATCGTTCGCGCTTCTATGTGATCACGGGACCGAGGAAAATGGAAACCACGTGCCAAATAAGCGCGTCTTTCCTCTTCTCGCGTTCGAAATTGACAAGCCCGTTGAGCGAACGTTCTCGATGCCTCTTAGCATATTTCACACACGCATAGAAAATCACATTTTACGATAATACATGTCATTCGGTAACATGGAAATTTCCAGATTGATATTTCGTCCTTTTTCACGCGCATGGAAGGACGTTATATATGATTTTCGGCTAATCCGACAAGTTTACACGGTATATTGAGATTATGTGAGAACAAATCTTCATATGCATGAAAAAAAAAGACAAAAATACACTTAATGAAAAAATTTCACGCTTCAAAATGCATGCTAACAAGCATAGATATACGTACATACGATGTAATTCTGGTTTAGCATATAAAACATGATTTACACGGGACGCGCTTGGTACGTCCCGATTTATGACATCACTGTATATAACGCGTACAGCGTCCCATTATCTTCCGCTTCCGTTGTGTTCGTCCCATCGCCACTTTCGCCCCTAATGCTCAAACTGCAAGCGCTGTCAATCACTCACCCTCAAATCGCATCCTCTCCCGGACCGGCAACGCTAACAAAGTAACTGTGCCTTAAATATTTCAGCCCGCCCTTTTTTCTGCCCGCTTTACCCAGGCCCAGGTTCTCTCGCTCCCATTTCCGTACCCGTCGGTGGCGACAGAATGCAAATTTGTCCGCGTCCATTGGCGTCGGTACTACTACTAATCGATTGATCGCCTCTCGCCTCGAGGCATTGATGCATTCGTGCGATTAATTTCATCGAGGCAATGCCCAGGTTATTTGCAAGTCATTGATATAAAAGCGTCAGTCCTCGGGAAACAGATGATCGCGCGTATAATCCGTGGCGGAGAGGACGCATTGTTTACGCGAGTAGATTGCAAAAGAAATTTTTTCCGTGAATGTGTTGTAGACGTCACTGGTGCTCGTTACCTCACAGGTCAAACGTGCGCGATGCTATCTTTTTCTTTCTTTACTTTTCTACACTTTTAAACCTCAAATCGCATCCTCTCCCGGACCGGCAACGCTAACAAAGTAACTGTGCCTTAAATATTTCAGCCCGCCCTTTTTTCTGCCCGCTTTACCCAGGCCCAGGTTCTCTCGCTCCCATTTCCGTACCCGTCGGTGGCGACAGAATGCAAATTTGTCCGCGTCCATTGGCGTCGGTACTACTACTAATCGATTGATCGCCTCTCGCCTCGAGGCATTGATGCATTCGTGCGATTAATTTCATCGAGGCAATGCCCAGGTTATTTGCAAGTCATTGATATAAAAGCGTCAGTCCTCGGGAAACAGATGATCGCGCGTATAATCCGTGGCGGAGAGGACGCATTGTTTACGCGAGTAGATTGCAAAAGAAATTTTTTTCGATGAATGTGTTGTAGACGTCACTGGTGCTGGTTACCTCACAGGTCAAACGTGCGCGATGCTATCTTTTTCTTTCTTTACTTTTCTACACTTTTAAACTAGGTTACGTCTATTTTAGTGCAGAGTGGCTCGAAGGGGATCGTTTGGACGGGTCTCCGAGCTTTTATTATAGCGAGCCCGTACCTTACTTTGGTTATGATGGCTACGTGGAATACAGCCATGGTTCATAATATGCGAAAAATGTATTAAAGAGTACGGCTAGCTAGCATTTGCTACTCGTGTGCGATGACGGTCGTATATGCAGGCGGCGTGTGCGTGAAAAAAATACTACTAATGTATACTAGCGTCGAGCGTGTTACACATTTGAAAGTTAAAGTACCGCCAGGTATGGGGTACTACGTGACGTTTCGTTAAATTCTCGTTCTCCTCTAATTAAAAGACATTTGTTTGAAACTGGCACCCATCGTGATCTGTGAGCGACAGATTTTTTTATATTGGCTCGCGCTTTCCTCCGAACACTTATAAGATCTTTTTATTGCTTATACGGCTCTTCTTCGTTCCCAATTTATTTTTGATTTGATAAATGATCACTCTTGTTTTTTTTTTGCTTTAAATGTATATTTTATTTAATTAAAACAATATCGCTTTTATATTGCATAGTTTACTACTACTTATGTAATTATTTCGAGGTTTCTTGGTTCTATTATGTGTACAATATTTTTTTTTTTTCATTTAATATATTCTAACTTGCTTAAAAGAAGAATACATCAGTCAACCGCATTACTCTTTTTTTAATCCGTCTTGAATATTAATCTTCTTAGAGAGAATTTCTATTTGATTTCAAAAGAGAGTACATCATTTATACTTTTCTTATATCCTCTCTTATAATTTCTTGCCCTGGTAGATAATAAGAAGTACGCGGCGATTTTGAGATTATTTTATTATGTTAAGCTGCTTATTCTTTGCATATCTTTAATCTTAAGTTATGACTTTCTATTATGCGTGTGTGCGTCATATATGTAGGACTGTATAATTAGCGTCGTAACATTATATTTCTGACACATTTCGTATCGACCACTCTCGGAAAAATAACACGTCATCCCGCCGACACTCGATTTTTCATTTTCGAGTTACTTTTTGCGGAAATGATACTTGTCTGTAGCATGAGAGACGCTCGGTCTTGCTCGGTCGCGTTAGTGGAGGGTAAGGATGAATTGCCACGACGTAAAAGCGCATCGTTGTACGGTAGCGGCTGATGGAACAAGAAAAAAAATTGTACCGAGATGAAAGCCGAAGATATCCTCCGCGCGCTCGGCGCTCGCGAAAGCGAAATAAAGCGAAAAAGTATTGACGTGGAAAAAAAGAATTTCGCACTTCATCGTGTTAACGATTAATAAGGGAGAATGCGGGCGTTTCTTGTCGCCTGAAAATCTTTTCGCATTCATTTCTCCCCCTTTGTTCGGCGGCGCAAAGTAACGGCATTGTAACTTCGCGTGTAACTAAATTCTGAAAACTCCGGGAGCATTAAAATGGAAGAAGTGAAGTGCGAGGAAACGAATTAAATACCGACTTTTAAAGCGCAAAGACTTTTTACGCGCATTCAGACTCGATATACTTAACAAACAACTGTGTCGCACATTTCGCTTATGACAATGCAAAGAGCGTCATCATTGTACAATGATAATGTGAAACAAAATAAGCAAATTTGATTATAATATGCTATTCCAACCATCTTTCTTTGAGGCTCCATCATGTCTGCTCGACATCTGGTACTTTAAATATCTTTCTGCATCAATAAATTTTTATTTTCGATACGGTAAGTGATTCAGAGCTGCGGCATAAAACTTACATCCGGCGGATCACTCCCATAAAATAAATTGCAAGGGTAAATAGCGGGAGGACACAGTCGTAAAATTTGATTGCTTTCTAAAACGCACCCCGCATAAGTTTTACAAGCCAGACAATTAAAACGTATCTCATATATATATGACACGTTACATAAATATTGAAACTATAAAGGCAAAAAAGATAGTCCTTGTCTCCAATTTAATTGCTTTTGTCGATTGCACACATATTCTCGCTGTTATTGCCATTTAATAATCCAGGATAATCAAGTATGTAAAAGCGATTTTTTTATCAGATACGCACCGAATATGAGTTTTTACGTTGCGTAAATTTTATTCTGTTGGTATCACGTTGCTATTGAATGTAACACAAAAGTTGACAACAAAAGAATGTTAAATAAAAACCATGCCACCGTACATGCAGTTGAAATCGAATTTTTCTAGGGAAAAATTTTCATTACTTCCACGGAATTCACCGAGTTCGGCTGGCGCGGCACCAGAAAAATAATAACGTAACATTTCACTTCGAACCGATAGACATCTTGATGCCTGCGTAGTCGTTCCAGGAGATATTACGGTCGATATTTTGGTGCAGAACCGAAAAGTTAGTCCAAGGTGTTCGTGACATTTTTATACGTTAATGCAATCCTCTTTCCATATTTTTTCGCGGTACAATAATCCAATGATGACACTGATATATTAGAATAATGTTATTTCTGCACGTATAATACCACAAAAATTATATAAACAAAAAATTTGAATTTTGCTTTCTCTATTAAAATTATCATATCGATTATGTCAGGGCAGAATCGAAACGCAAGGGAATGGTTAATCTAAAAGAGTATGTAGATTTTGCGGACCGTATTCCAATAATAATTTATGGTAAGTAATTCCCACAGTCTTCGGAATCGAGTCCGCACGGATTCATTTTGAGCTCGGAAAAAATGAAAATGTTCTTCGTATTACTTTTTTCCTTTTGCCCTCTCAACGCAAAATGGTTAGCTAAATGCAATCTATGGCGACTCGTAATTTGCCTGTCGCGATTCGTTAAGTAAGAGCGGAAGTTGTTCGGCAATAAATAAATAAAATAGATGTAAATTGCGAAGATCGATCAATCTTAGCAACAGAAAATCTAATCATTACATATACGCTGTAAATAGATAATAGGTAATCAACGGGATAAAACGACTTAGGAAAACTCAATTTTGGAAGAGAGTTTAGTAAAGTTCAATTTATTGCAGTTGACTGCACTTGCCCGATGCATTTATGTAAATGCTGTGTCGATTATGCGTCGCTAGGCACGATAACAGAGGAAGTTTCAAAATGTACTTGGTTTCAAAATTATCCAGCCGTGGTGTATACATCCTAGAGTTTCTTGAACTGCTTAATTTATTCTATCCTCAGTATCACAGTTGTTTACTTCCAAGACTGTACTTATATATCAATCTCCTTTAATCTTCTTTCAATTCTTATTCAAAAGCTTATATAAATTGATTTATATTCTTCAAACTTAAGTTAGTAAACAAACGTGGTTAATTATTTTACGAGATATATTTTTAACGTATAGGATAAATTAATTACATTTTAATCTTAATCGAATCAAATTAAAGTATCTATATTAATATTATCTCGAATCTGATATTATCTCAACGCACGCAATACATTTTTTGTAATAAAATTTTGCATGATAAAACATAAATCGTTAATAACAGAAGATTCCGTAAACAAAGAAACATTTTATCGATGAAAAACGAAATGCGAAAATATGAACGATATCTCCAAATGGACATCATGCCATTTATTAAACGCCAGCCGTGTGTATTAAAAAAAAAAAAACACAATCAGCGTTGTGTGAAGACAATATCCGGGAGCAATATTCACGATTACGCGAAAAGTAGAATGCCGTTTAATTGGAAAGCAATGCTGTTAAATAATGCGATCTCAAAAATTTAAAAAAAAAAAAAAAAAACTCGTTCGTTGAATATCTCAACAATATAATTCACTATTGTATGAATCAGTGTTTAACTCGCGTTAATTAACAACATCGACGTGACAGCTGGTGATGTTTCATGCATTCGTAACATGTCGATGAAATTCGTATCAGTTATTATTGAAGTGTTTATAATCCTCTTTTATCACTGAATTTTCTATGAACGAGATGCGCGCAATCAGGATATAATCGTAAATCTTGATATTTTATAATGCCACCACAATTTTGCCATTGTCCACCTGCCACAAACGATTGATGCTGACGCCTTGCTGACGGTGCTCTTTACTTGTACTTTATACGTTTGACACATTGCTAACTGCACTATCCGTCGATAGCATTGCACATTCGACCGTAATATAAAAACGTCAAAAATAATATTTCTAATTGCTTAAATGGATATATAAAACCTTTTTTTCTCTGGGTCGATCTATATACGGACAATATCTCGTTGATCGATATAAAAACAGAATTGGTAGACTACCAATCTTGTAATAGTACAACGCAATACGCAGTGGTATCTTTTCTACAGAAAAACAGAGAGAACAACAGAGTACTAAATATAACTCAAAATATTGGCAATTTTTTTTTCACCGCGAAACATCGCTGTTCAATTAAACAACTGAAAACAAGATAAAAAAAAAGAACTATCGCATTCATGTAATAGTTATGTATTTCTAAAATTCTCACGTCCAATAAGATAACGCGTATACAGTATATATTGAAATATTTAATGTTCTACTCAACCTTTTTTATTAGTATTTGGCAACTAACAGAACAAATCCTTTTATTAGTAACTTTATTCGCTCGCGTAAAGAGAGATAGAGGATGTATCAAGACTTTCCAGCATGGCTGGCGAGCGCTTTCACACACATTGCTCAATATTTAGTACGATGTACATACCGGAGCAATGGGTGGCAACGCGTGTAATAGGTAGAGAGAGCAAGCACTGACCCTTCCTCAGTTCAAATCTGTTCTGCGAGCTCGACTCTCGGGCTCGGTGCCAACATCCTAATTATTCCTGCCCCGTTAAACCCGTTTAGTATATCGATTTGGCAATCCCCGCCATTCTTCGATCTACATGCGCTCGTATGTGTACCGATATGTGAATACTCACGGACTTATGTGCTCATGTACCTTGCGTCCCTCTTGTTAATTTCAAGCGAAGCGTGCATTGTGACAAAAGATTAATAAATGTTGTGTAAAAATTTTTCACCTGTCTCCTTTTTTATACGCGTATATAATATCTTTTGTTACGATAATCTATGTAAAATATATGTCCTTGTATATCTATTATGATATAAATATCACTGGACGGCGCATCCAACTGGAAAATTTACACAACCTGCATTGTTTCATTAATTCGAAGACACCACGTCATACACGCACTGTGGACAGACGGATGTATGTTAACGACCGGCGATATAATACGCTAGTTGCTGGATCATTAACTGTTTATTCGCGTATAAAACCATGAACGGATTCAATTGAGCACGTCAGTAACAGTGAACGACCTAGCGACTAGCGAGACATTAGTGGCAATGAAATTTCATTGTTTGACTTGCCACTACGTACGCATTATATATATGTGTTTGAAAAAATAAGTTTTGATTTCCCTATAGATTAAAATCCCATGTCAAGCTAATGATACATTTTAAGGTGTTTTTGTCCGATATAAGAAAACACGTAAAATGTAAAATCGATCGTAATTATTTGCCTTTTGAGAACCGTTGTCATCGAAACAAATATCTGCAAGATGCTACTTCACATTCTCGCCTTTGATGTTTACAACGGTGGAAATTAGTTTCGTTGCCGCGTTTAACATTTCATTCAACAAAGGCTAGATTAAATCAAAGGAAATACGCTTGTTGTATCGAAACTTTTCCAATATAATTGTTTCATAAAAAACACGAAAGTCTTTAAATATAAAATGGAGCAATAAAATGAAAATCAATGGAAAAAAGGCTAGAAATAAAATATGAAATATGTGAATATTGTATGCAAAATGCTTTTTGAATTCCAAAGAATTTTGAGAAATTTAATATAAATGCTTATAAGTAAGCATGCAATATAATCGTGATTAAAACTTTGCATTATAAGATATATTTCACTATCTATTGGTAGAGTTGCTTTGGCGATCCTCTTCCCAATTCCAACATACGGTACAATAAACGATCTATATATGAGGCATAGCCAGCTATCTGACCCCGTTGATCAGGATGCAATATTTTCAGGGGAATGATCAGTTACCAAACGAATATCTCTATAAAGAATGAAATGGAAACGGCAAAGGTATTTTCGCGTTTGAAGATGATATAGCGTCGATTTTCCAAATTTCATGAATAAAAAGAACAAATTCCTTTTAGCATTATTTTAAACGCGTTTCGTTTAAAAAAATTTGATTATTTTCAGAAATATTTTAAAGCAACTTATTAAATGTACATATATATTTTGCTTAAACTTTTATCTTCAAACAGATATTAAATAAATAAGTTCTTTGCATTTATATACACAGTAATAAAGTCATATCATATAAAACATCTTAGAGAGTTTGATAATGTAATATTTTACGGAGATCAATTACAGATAGATAATCGATCTATGAAACGAGAATGCGAAATAAAATTTTTTCCCATTTCCAGGGAAGAGTACGGTGGCGATGCACTTACTTCCGGTCCGAATTCAGCTGGATAGGTGGTGGTGGGAGCACATATATTTCCTCGAGGGACAGAGAGATAGATCGGTTGACTATCAGATAATTAAATTCTCCCGCCGGCGAGGTGCCCCGAATATTTCCTGAGTATATTTCAAGTAAGAAGAAATTTAGAACGGTAATTATTTTTAAAAACGGTCAAAATTAATAGAAACCCGCTAGTTAACGTGACTCGTAATATACCGGCGTTTATTTGTATTTCTGATTTTAAATAATTCGCGCGCTCGTTGATATATTTCGTACAGAGTTTGCACAATATAATACGTTAGTTATATTAGGAAAAGCACGATTTTTTTTTCGGTTACACACATGTACCATCTGCGTCGTTCGAAACGGCGCCGAATATTGTCGCCAAACTGCAAAAAAAAAAA
>NW_021849297.1:4804220-4824363 GCF_003651465.1 Formica exsecta | reverse complement strand
TCATCATTGTACAATGATAATGTGAAACAAAATAAGCAAATTTGATTATAATATGCTATTCCAACCATCTTTCTTTGAGGCTCCATCATGTCTGCTCGACATCTGGTACTTTAAATATCTTTCTGCATCAATAAATTTTTATTTTCGATACGGTAAGTGATTCAGAGCTGCGGCATAAAACTTACATCCGGCGGATCACTCCCATAAAATAAATTGCAAGGGTAAATAGCGGGAGGACACAGTCGTAAAATTTGATTGCTTTCTAAAACGCACCCCGCATAAGTTTTACAAGCCAGACAATTAAAACGTATCTCATATATATATGACACGTTACATAAATATTGAAACTATAAAGGCAAAAAAGATAGTCCTTGTCTCCAATTTAATTGCTTTTGTCGATTGCACACATATTCTCGCTGTTATTGCCATTTAATAATCCAGGATAATCAAGTATGTAAAAGCGATTTTTTTATCAGATACGCACCGAATATGAGTTTTTACGTTGCGTAAATTTTATTCTGTTGGTATCACGTTGCTATTGAATGTAACACAAAAGTTGACAACAAAAGAATGTTAAATAAAAACCATGCCACCGTACATGCAGTTGAAATCGAATTTTTCTAGGGAAAAATTTTCATTACTTCCACGGAATTCACCGAGTTCGGCTGGCGCGGCACCAGAAAAATAATAACGTAACATTTCACTTCGAACCGATAGACATCTTGATGCCTGCGTAGTCGTTCCAGGAGATATTACGGTCGATATTTTGGTGCAGAACCGAAAAGTTAGTCCAAGGTGTTCGTGACATTTTTATACGTTAATGCAATCCTCTTTCCATATTTTTTCGCGGTACAATAATCCAATGATGACACTGATATATTAGAATAATGTTATTTCTGCACGTATAATACCACAAAAATTATATAAACAAAAAATTTGAATTTTGCTTTCTCTATTAAAATTATCATATCGATTATGTCAGGGCAGAATCGAAACGCAAGGGAATGGTTAATCTAAAAGAGTATGTAGATTTTGCGGACCGTATTCCAATAATAATTTATGGTAAGTAATTCCCACAGTCTTCGGAATCGAGTCCGCACGGATTCATTTTGAGCTCGGAAAAAATGAAAATGTTCTTCGTATTACTTTTTTCCTTTTGCCCTCTCAACGCAAAATGGTTAGCTAAATGCAATCTATGGCGACTCGTAATTTGCCTGTCGCGATTCGTTAAGTAAGAGCGGAAGTTGTTCGGCAATAAATAAATAAAATAGATGTAAATTGCGAAGATCGATCAATCTTAGCAACAGAAAATCTAATCATTACATATACGCTGTAAATAGATAATAGGTAATCAACGGGATAAAACGACTTAGGAAAACTCAATTTTGGAAGAGAGTTTAGTAAAGTTCAATTTATTGCAGTTGACTGCACTTGCCCGATGCATTTATGTAAATGCTGTGTCGATTATGCGTCGCTAGGCACGATAACAGAGGAAGTTTCAAAATGTACTTGGTTTCAAAATTATCCAGCCGTGGTGTATACATCCTAGAGTTTCTTGAACTGCTTAATTTATTCTATCCTCAGTATCACAGTTGTTTACTTCCAAGACTGTACTTATATATCAATCTCCTTTAATCTTCTTTCAATTCTTATTCAAAAGCTTATATAAATTGATTTATATTCTTCAAACTTAAGTTAGTAAACAAACGTGGTTAATTATTTTACGAGATATATTTTTAACGTATAGGATAAATTAATTACATTTTAATCTTAATCGAATCAAATTAAAGTATCTATATTAATATTATCTCGAATCTGATATTATCTCAACGCACGCAATACATTTTTTGTAATAAAATTTTGCATGATAAAACATAAATCGTTAATAACAGAAGATTCCGTAAACAAAGAAACATTTTATCGATGAAAAACGAAATGCGAAAATATGAACGATATCTCCAAATGGACATCATGCCATTTATTAAACGCCAGCCGTGTGTATTAAAAAAAAAAAAACACAATCAGCGTTGTGTGAAGACAATATCCGGGAGCAATATTCACGATTACGCGAAAAGTAGAATGCCGTTTAATTGGAAAGCAATGCTGTTAAATAATGCGATCAAAAAAAAAAAAAAAAAAAAAAAAAAAACTCGTTCGTTGAATATCTCAACAATATAATTCACTATTGTATGAATCAGTGTTTAACTCGCGTTAATTAACAACATCGACGTGACAGCTGGTGATGTTTCATGCATTCGTAACATGTCGATGAAATTCGTATCAGTTATTATTGAAGTGTTTATAATCCTCTTTTATCACTGAATTTTCTATGAACGAGATGCGCGCAATCAGGATATAATCGTAAATCTTGATATTTTATAATGCCACCACAATTTTGCCATTGTCCACCTGCCACAAACGATTGATGCTGACGCCTTGCTGACGGTGCTCTTTACTCGTACTTTATACGTTTGACACATTGCTAACTGCACTATCCGTCGATAGCATTGCACATTCGACCGTAATATAAAAACGTCAAAAATAATATTTCTAATTGCTTAAATGGATATATAAAACCTTTTTTTCTCTGGGTCGATCTATATACGGACAATATCTCGTTGATCGATATAAAAACAGAATTGGTAGACTACCAATCTTGTAATAGTACAACGCAATACGCAGTGGTATCTTTTCTACAGAAAAACAGAGAGAACAACAGAGTACTAAATATAACTCAAAATATTGGCAATTTTTTTTTCACCGCGAAACATCGCTGTTCAATTAAACAACTGAAAACAAGATAAAAAAAAAGAACTATCGCATTCATGTAATAGTTATGTATTTCTAAAATTCTCACGTCCAATAAGATAACGCGTATACAGTATATATTGAAATATTTAATGTTCTACTCAACCTTTTTTATTAGTATTTGGCAACTAACAGAACAAATCCTTTTATTAGTAACTTTATTCGCTCGCGTAAAGAGAGATAGAGGATGTATCAAGACTTTCCAGCATGGCTGGCGAGCGCTTTCACACACATTGCTCAATATTTAGTACGATGTACATACCGGAGCAATGGGTGGCAACGCGTGTAATAGGTAGAGAGAGCAAGCACTGACCCTTCCTCAGTTCAAATCTGTTCTGCGAGCTCGACTCTCGGGCTCGGTGCCAACATCCTAATTATTCCTGCCCCGTTAAACCCGTTTAGTATATCGATTTGGCAATCCCCGCCATTCTTCGATCTACATGCGCTCGTATGTGTACCGATATGTGAATACTCACGGACTTATGTGCTCATGTACCTTGCGTCCCTCTTGTTAATTTCAAGCGAAGCGTGCATTGTGACAAAAGATTAATAAATGTTGTGTAAAAATTTTTCACCTGTCTCCTTTTTTATACGCGTATATAATATCTTTTGTTACGATAATCTATGTAAAATATATGTCCTTGTATATCTATTATGATATAAATATCACTGGACGGCGCATCCAACTGGAAAATTTACACAACCTGCATTGTTTCATTAATTCGAAGACACCACGTCATACACGCACTGTGGACAGACGGATGTATGTTAACGACCGGCGATATAATACGCTAGTTGCTGGATCATTAACTGTTTATTCGCGTATAAAACCATGAACGGATTCAATTGAGCACGTCAGTAACAGTGAACGACCTAGCGACTAGCGAGACATTAGTGGCAATGAAATTTCATTGTTTGACTTGCCACTACGTACGCATTATATATATGTGTTTGAAAAAATAAGTTTTGATTTCCCTATAGATTAAAATCCCATGTCAAGCTAATGATACATTTTAAGGTGTTTTTGTCCGATATAAGAAAAC
The DNA here is from genome assembly GCF_003651465.1 of Formica exsecta. NCBI lineage: Eukaryota > Metazoa > Arthropoda > Insecta > Hymenoptera > Formicidae > Formica > Formica exsecta. Next base: position 4,820,512 of record NW_021849297.1, on the reverse strand, counting down.
ACGTAAAATGTAAAATCGATCGTAATTATTTGCCTTTTGAGAACCGTTGTCATCGAAACAAATATCTGCAAGATGCTACTTCACATTCTCGCCTTTGATGTTTACAACGGTGGAAATTAGTTTCGTTGCCGCGTTTAACATTTCATTCAACAAAGGCTAGATTAAATCAAAGGAAATACGCTTGTTGTATCGAAACTTTTCCAATATAATTGTTTCATAAAAAACACGAAAGTCTTTAAATATAAAATGGAGCAATAAAATGAAAATCAATGGAAAAAAGGCTAGAAATAAAATATGAAATATGTGAATATTGTATGCAAAATGCTTTTTGAATTCCAAAGAATTTTGAGAAATTTAATATAAATGCTTATAAGTAAGCATGCAATATAATCGTGATTAAAACTTTGCATTATAAGATATATTTCACTATCTATTGGTAGAGTTGCTTTGGCGATCCTCTTCCCAATTCCAACATACGGTACAATAAACGATCTATATATGAGGCATAGCCAGCTATCTGACCCCGTTGATCAGGATGCAATATTTTCAGGGGAATGATCAGTTACCAAACGAATATCTCTATAAAGAATGAAATGGAAACGGCAAAGGTATTTTCGCGTTTGAAGATGATATAGCGTCGATTTTCCAAATTTCATGAATAAAAAGAACAAATTCCTTTTAGCATTATTTTAAACGCGTTTCGTTTAAAAAAATTTGATTATTTTCAGAAATATTTTAAAGCAACTTATTAAATGTACATATATATTTTGCTTAAACTTTTATCTTCAAACAGATATTAAATAAATAAGTTCTTTGCATTTATATACACAGTAATAAAGTCATATCATATAAAACATCTTAGAGAGTTTGATAATGTAATATTTTACGGAGATCAATTACAGATAGATAATCGATCTATGAAACGAGAATGCGAAATAAAATTTTTTCCCATTTCCAGGGAAGAGTACGGTGGCGATGCACTTACTTCCGGTCCGAATTCAGCTGGATAGGTGGTGGTGGGAGCACATATATTTCCTCGAGGGACAGAGAGATAGATCGGTTGACTATCAGATAATTAAATTCTCCCGCCGGCGAGGTGCCCCGAATATTTCCTGAGTATATTTCAAGTAAGAAGAAATTTAGAACGGTAATTATTTTTAAAAACGGTCAAAATTAATAGAAACCCGCTAGTTAACGTGACTCGTAATATACCGGCGTTTATTTGTATTTCTGATTTTAAATAATTCGCGCGCTCGTTGATATATTTCGTACAGAGTTTGCACAATATAATACGTTAGTTATATTAGGAAAAGCACGATTTTTTTTTCGGTTACACACATGTACCATCTGCGTCGTTCGAAACGGCGCCGAATATTGTCGCCAAACTGCAAAAAAAAAAACCCTTGGTAACACGAAAAATGGCACCGCGCGGATCTTACCGTAGTATTTCACAAAAACGGGTCGGCATGGTGTCAAAATGCGCGATACATTGCGCCAGCCTGTTAAATAATAACCGACTATACTCGTTCACACATATCGCCCTTCCTCTTCCCTCCCCGTGCAAATATTGCGCGTGTACCACCGCCAAGAAATATATACCGCGTAATATAAGAAAACGTATGTGCGCCGCAAATAGCGATGCAGTATCATTCGTGTCTACCGACGTGATAATGGATTCAACGAGTTATCGCAAAGAGGTCTAAAGAGATCGTCCGGAAAGGATTCAATAATTTAGTCGCGTGTGAAACCGGTATTTTGCCACGATAACTTTGACATTCTTTCACATCGACTTTTATATACCTCCGTTATATACTACTCCGTTTTTACATCTTTTATTTTATTATTGAGATAGAACAAGTTTTTTTTTCGTCGATTATATAAATCTCTTACACAAGATTTACTTGCGGCTTTAATAGTCACTTTAATGATATCTGTCGTCCAGCTAATATTGCATTACGACATCGGATCAATCTACGGAAAGGATGATTCAATCTAGTTCCTTTCATTTTCCTTCTTAATATATAGCATCCTTCTCGGATGCTTAAATGTTCCCATAGGAAAGAAAACGATTTTCATCATGATCCCATGGTCGACCTCATTATACGGAATGTACAGATAGGATAAAATTGAAACCGATTACGTTTTTGCCAATTATGATTTTAATACTTAAATTTAAAAGATTTGGAAAAATATATTCATAAAATACAAAAAATTCTATGTCTCAGTAATATAATTATAATATCATTTTTAATAATTTTTTAATGACTATTCATGTGTTTTAGTAAGAAGAGTAAAAAATTAACTTTTTATATTTGCATAATTGCATCTGTTTAAATTTTAACAGATTTCTTTTCGACGAAATACTTGAAAATATAATTTCAAAATATATATGTATATCATTAGCATATACTAGAGATCAATTCGTAATATACGTAGCAGCTACTCTAAGACTACTTATTTCTGCACTGTATGCTTAGCGCTCGCGCAAAGAGCGTAAGACTCTTACCAGTTGCGTTGCCCGTTCCTTAAAGTTTAAGTTCCTTCCAAGCTTAAATTGCACTTCGACCACTCGTAAGCATCATACTGACGCCGTGCTTTCAGTTTAATTCGAGGCAACCATGAAGGAAACTAACAAAATGGTCGGCCGAAGTGCTTCGTACGCGTGTAACATCTTCTTGAGTATCATGGTAAGTGTTAGAAATTCCTGCTCTTAAGCAACACGCTTTAACGTTTATCTCGGGATAACTACGTACAGCACGATGTCAGATAATTACTTCAAGTTAGTAAGTAGTTAACGTCGAAAAAATAAAATATTTTTACTACGCCATTGAAAATAAATAGTTCCATACAGTGATCTATGGACAATATTTAAATCTATGCAAGAACTTAAATCTCTAATTAAAAAATCGCAACCCTCCTTTCTTGCGTGCTATATATCTCCGTATAACGCTTCAAAATTGTTACACAGTATAAAAAAAAAATTAATTGACTTCAAACGCTCTAATAGACGAGAAGAAAAATTGGCCAAACGAAGCACATAGTAATTTGTCAAGCCACGTTATCTTGAAATATCTAAATCCGTGCACGCGCCCCGCTCGAAAGGGAATCTCATTAATTATTCACGAGCAAATATCCGTGACGTGAGAGCAATTGACAATCGTTCCTGACGTTCAATGTGTAACTAGTAGCCTGTGAGGTAAATCTATCGCAAATATTAGACACACCGTTGATCGTCCGTATATTGGCTATAATTATTTGCACAACGCTCGGCTTCGATCGTATATCTTGTCTCGCAAGCCACTGATTAAGATAAAATCGATCGCCAGTAAATCACTATGCACACAAGACGCTCTAATTCCTTCGTAATTATAGGCGAGACACACTGCGAGCGATAAAATCTGATTATTATATGCGATTTGCAAATATACACGGTCTGTAATATGTCTTCTCGAAATGTAACGCAGCCTTTCGCGTGTGGTATTGTACGATCTTGGCGCAATGAAACTCAAGTAGCTCGACTCTGCCAACATCCGTCGAAGAGATCGGGACGATAACAATAAAGCCAGAGTTAGCTGAAGTTATCCAAGAAACGCTCGATTTTTATCTTCGGCCTTGTGCCAGAAACAATTAACCTTAACGATTAAGGTCAGATGTAAGAGGAAAGAGTCGCTGCATTAACGCGCTACTCTAGGTCGCTCGTTACTTTCTCCAGCCTTTGTGTCGACGGTTTGTATTTATAGAGAAACTTTTTATCAACAACACAACAGATTTAGCGCACGTGATTACAGGACTCGCGAAAAAATAACATCGTCAATAATACGTATTTCGTTATTTTATTTCGGCTTTTCGCATTCAATGTGAATAATTTTCGCGCATATTTATTTTCGAGATAATAGAGAAATATAAACGTAAATTCATCACGTGTGCGTATCACGAGCATCGTCGAATTATTTTTATAATGTATTCCATTCTACACATTTATATTATATAAAAAACAATTGAATCGTCGACAATTAAAGGTGTCGTTGTAAGTACGAAGTTTCAATGATTATTTTATCAACTTGTTATATAACGAACTCGATGGTATAATAGCTGTATCGACATGATGCTATTGAAATAACGAATGCAAGTAAATTAATTCTTTCGTTTTGCCAAAACACATATATTAGGTCTACCGGAAAGTTCTGTCCGTTTTTGGAATAAAACAAAATACAATTTTTTATTTCAAAAGATAAAACATTTTTCGAAAATGGGATATGCAAATTGCCCTCACGCTGGCAAGAAATCCCGCCGAATAATGGCAATTACATTATTTAATAAAGTTTATTGACGGTAATAAAAATTTGTATTTTGTTTTATTCCAAAAACGGACAGATCTTTCCGGTAGACCTGATACATACACACAACGTGAAAGTATCAATTCGGCTAATTATGTCTCGGTAAACGAAAAAGCATGTGATGTAGTAAGGGTATATGTATATGTATATATATACTGTGTAGTCTTTAAATCTGTATCTCTTTTTCGATGTAATAATGTCTTTTAAACACGTATAAAGAAACATTTCTCATTTGCTATAACAAAATTATATATTATGTATAAATTTTATAATCATAATCTTCCTCATTATATATATATATAATAAAATAGTTATTGAAACATTTATTTCATTTGATTTAATATACCATTTTATTAAAATTGATTAACACAACGATATCAATAACTGTGAAATTCTATTAATCTTGACAATTACGCATATACATGTCCAAATTTGAGCAGCAAGCTTTAATATTTACCCAAAGCGAAATGAATGAAGACGAATGCCTGTATTGATTCATCATTCATGCGAGAGCACTGTCGCGTATCGGACATGTATGCATCATAAAAAAAAATGATAGATTGAGAGTAATGTTTTCATCGACCTACTTTTTATTCGTAAGTTTATATCGAAATAAAAATGTTGCACATCCGATCTGGTCTGAATTTATGTATCTTGCGAAATTAATTAGACTAGAAAGAGATCGTTTTAAAATAGCGATATTTTTGCGTCAGAGTATTTGTTGAAGGAATTAAAGCGCTACAGAGAATTCTTTTATTCTTTAAAAATAAGAGACGATTAAAAACGGATCCAGCAATCGCTTGCACTAAAACATATGGTTGTACTCTATGTACTAATCTTATCATTTATTAGAATCAACGAATTACGCGCAGTACGTTAGACAGAGATTTGTGATGAAAAAAGCCCAAAAGAGTGAAGTAACAGCTCTATCTCCGTTAATTTTGATCGTAATAAAGTTTGGGCACGCGAATCGGCCAAGAGGAGTCAATATTTCACATAACGCGCACACGTCCACCCGAATATACACACACATATATAATATATATAAGACACATACACACACTTATACATACATGTCTTTCAGCAAGTGGTTAAATTAGTGGCGCTCGTCCATTATACGTGATGAATACTTTAACAGACTCGTTTCTCCGACGTAATTTTCCTAAATATCAGTGTGTGTGTGTGTGTGCGTGTATGTGCGCATGCGTTCGTGGTCGAAGTTCGCTTCCAAGATTCCGATAACAAGCTGATACGACCGAGTGTTCCGCACATAAACTTACCTGGTCCTAGCGACGACGGTAAGTAACCACCGAGTAAGCTCGTCCTATTTTAAGAGAGCCATGAAAATGGTTCGCGGATTTAACCGAACGGATGCCTTCTCTGCACTTTCGTCACGATCGTACGACAATACGTATGGTGTCCTCCACGGGATTACGAGACGGATACGAATGTAATCCAAAGGCAAGTGGTCACGTGGGATTGTACACGGCGCATTCAATAAAATGGAAAATGTTTCGCTTTCACGGTTGCCCGAAATACTTTCCGAAACACGAAGTTAAGTCGTTTGGTTTATTTCGATCGCTCTTACGATTGCTCCCGTTTTTCAACAAGTACCGGGAAGAAATGTGATTTTCCTAACGAGATTGTAAAGGTTGCATTTCGCGATATTATCTCTTGAAATGAATCGCTCATGTAACGAAAAAAGTCATCGATCTTTTGAGGGAATCCGTTAATGATATCTATAAGAAGATTCGAGAGGGATTTATGTCTACTGCAACGAGAGATGCGATAGAAACGTCATGAGCTATATCATACAATATATTGCAGATGTCAGAAACAGTACTTTAAAGTCTCTCTTCAGACTCTAAAGGGTTGAACTGCACCGTAGTGATTGCGAGAAAACGAGCGTGTGCCCGAGAGGCACGCAAGCTTTAAGCGAGTGAGACTAGGAGCGTGACAATATGCAGACAATGGTAATAACATTGGATAGTGACTATTGTATCTCGACCGCTAGAATTTTCCTTCACTCGACAAATGCACGTGATCTTTCGAGCAATTACGATGATCCCCGATAAATGACAGGCATACGAGTTCGCGATGAGATGGAAAAATTTTCTCCGTTAATTACAAATTAGCTGAAAACTGGAGCTCGCGTGTCTTTGTGAGCAAATTATGTATAAAACTGGATCAATATCGCGACGAGCATTGGCGATGCAATTTGGCACGGATGATATACAAGCAGACAATAGGACCTGATAGCTAACGAGACAAATGATATCGGATGACAGGGATAAAGTCCTTATTTCTGATCGGGCATATTACAAACATTACCTTGACCAATATAATGGCGTGTTTTTTTTTCGCGCACACATTTTGCTTCTCATATCGTTCTAACAAAATTAGTCGTAGCCATGATAATATAGCAAGAGCGGCGAATAATAGTCGGCAAGTATCGATCCCGTGCAAAATGTGATTAACCGCTTGATGGCTACCATTATGGGTCTTCGAATTTGCATGAAACTCCAATCAATAATTCAGAAGTTCGATTAAAGCGTAATCAGAAGACAATTTTTCATCGCAATGACATCGCGTTTTAGTCATTCTCGCAAAATGCCGCTCATATAACACGCGTATAAGATAATAATGCGATCGTAACAAGCGTTTTACGCGATCGACGCGATTATACAATTATTATACCTTTCGTCGCGCAAAACGCAGCCGACACTGCTTTCGTTAATCTGTTGCCCCTCGCGCACAGTCGGGCCGCTCAAAATGACGAGATATATCGCACGCCCACGAGCGGTTACGTAATACGGGAGCCAACATTGTCGAATCCTCATTGTTAGCACAGCAGAGTGTAAATGCGGCAATAATCCCGAGGTGATATATAATTATGTCTTACGTGGCACGTTATTACAGATAGGCTGTGTGTGACTCTTGTGGCCCGCGCACACCGACGTATCCCTCTCGCCTCCTAAACCTGCTCCTCCACCCTCCTCTTACGCCATTCTCTCTGGAGGCCGTTATCTTCTCCTCCCGGTGCATCTGCCCTGACTACCAGGTAATACGAGCCTCATATGTAAATCCCATTCTGATTAACATTCACGTGTACCAACACGCAGAGAACCCTACATCACACAGGGTCGACCTACCTCACCTCCTCCTACCACTCGCCACTTACTCATAACTGCCTCCGAGATGCGAACAAGTCCCGCGCAAGCACAAGCGAACTTGTTTGCGGCGAAATTTAGCCGGCCAGCGTAATACGTGACGCAAAATTACATTAGGGTATTATATTAAAGTGATGTGACGTCGTCTTGACATATTAGAATATATTATTCTTATGTTACGGCGCTGTTATTGATAAGCAGATAGACATTCCTTCTCTTTGACAATAATATAATGGGCGCTAAGATTTATGCATCAACATAACTCTGCGAAGACAGAATCAAAATTAGAATTTTGTCAATTTTATTTTTCGTCGTACAACATTGAAATAATTTCTTTATCGTTCGTTATCATCCTCAAATTCCGATGATTTATCTTGCTTCAATGCAAAACTGTTTCGACGATCGCAAATACTCATTGACGTGATAAGTTCACGCATTTTTGGTTCGGATAAAAAAAAAGTGATCATCCGTATTTCATTAAATCGGGAATATCGCGCACATTCTTTCAAATAAATTTAGCCTTTATCGAATGAGAAACGCCTCTTATTTCGGGTATCTCGAGATGCCGGCCGATTCTATCTCACGGTCGGCGATTCATAGAGGAACGAGAACGCGCGCCCGCCGCGTGCAGTAAACTTTCGCCGCTTAGTGTCGTTTAAGACGCCGCAAATCTTCACCGGGCTACCCATTTAAGACTCCACTCTGTTGTCGAATTATGGTTTGCGAATGGAGTTACTCTGTAGATAAGTTAGAGCCAAGTATTCGCGAGTATTCGCGAGTATTTGACGATTAAACGTTATCTCAAGATGCGTTGTTTCTATCCACGCGTCAACGTTTTAATTATCATTAATGCTTTAGTTAATTCGTTTTTAAATATCCGACAGATATAGAAGATTTAATTTAATTATTTTGATGTTGCGTAAGCCTTTTTTTATATTTAAAAACAATCGGAAAAGATGATACTGTCATGTTAATATTTAACATAAAATGTTTCGAAATAGATTGACATATTACGAATAGATCTATTAATAAACGAGAATAAAATCAGAAATAAAATGTCATATATATTATACATGATTCATTATTGTATAATTTGCATAACATAATATATTTATATTTTTATGATAGAATGAATAAAATATAATATTACCGCTTCCGTTAAAATTGCGAAACAAACACGCAATAATTACAGCGAATTTCCTTCCGACGATCTTCTCTCTTAGCTCTCTTAGCGTTTCGCTTGGGCGGACCCCTTTAATTTCCGAATAATATATTTTGAGATTAAAACGCTATTCTGGGCGTTATAGTGTTAGATAAGCTACGAAGGAAGCGTGAGAGCGCGATATGAACGCTTTTCGTCCTTTGCAAGCCGTAATTGCATAATATCCTGGCTTAACCTGACGTACTTAAGCTAAACCTCTGTTCTAAGTCTGTCAAACAGATCGTTATCCAAATATTTTCACGTCATATATGATTGTTCAGATATTCTAAGTTTTCTGCATTTTTCTTTTATCGTGTACAAAGAATATCTTATATTAAATCATTCGACTTGTATTTTTTAGAATGTAATCTTTTTTAGAATGTATCAAAGATTAATATTAAAACTCTCATGTAAGTTACGAATAAATCACGCGCGTTACCGTAAATTATTTATATATTTATATAATATACGTGTATAACATGTAGCGTTTGCCAGCGTTTAATATCGTGTTCGTATCACCTCGCAGAACGCAATACTCTCGCCACACAGGCTGCAGAGGTTTTCCAAAACTGCGCCGCTGGATCGCGAAATATGTGATCCACCGTAGGGAATTCGTAGCGCCTTGAGAATGTGAACATCGTAGGAATTCGGCGAATGTTTTTCACGTAATGGTGAAACTCGCATTATTTGACGTTCCCCAAAAAATTCTAAGTAAGAATGGAATTCTGGCAATATACTTTCTCAAGAAAGACGAAACTATAACGAAAAACTAACACGCGGAGAATGTATAAAATACTACAGTGATATCTCGAGATACATCAAATGTATCTCAGGATCGTCGTCACGACTCTCGTTTAAGAATTCCTTAGCCAATTTGAACCTCCTTTTTAAGAGAGAAGTTTTAGTCGACATTATATTATTATTTGTGCCAAGCAGTTACGTATTTGATGCGTATATTCCTGAGACATTCATAGAGAATAAAATATAGAATAATATAAAAAAATATAACAAATAATCTCTCGAATAATAAAAACGTTTGAAATTTTTCTTTCGATCTACATCAGGTTATAATGCAATTATTTACTATTTCGAGCGTACGATATAATCGCGTGCATCAGAAAATATACAACATCATATCGCGAAGAGGATAAATTTTTACCCGTGCTCCGCATGATGAATGAACTTTAATTCATCAGACTTTGCGGGCTCACGGTGAACGATGTTTGCCACATCGTGAAATCCATTCGTGCAGATTCACGTCTCTGCAGCGTGCCGAGGAATACATTCGCGGCATTGAAGTCCACGGGCTATGCCCGTTGTAACTGGCAGTTAAATTAAACTTTGTTTATCAGCGCATATAACGATTTTCCATTTTTTTTTTTTTTTGCCTCGACAAACTTTGCGCTGGATTTTAAACTGTGCGAGTTACAAACCGTCCATTTTCACTTCATCCTAACTTTCGACGGTGCACTATTGATTTTTATCGAAGTTTTTCCTTTTAATTGGATATGCAAATTATTCGTGATGCGCGAATCGTCTTTGAATTCGTACATAAATATTTCGTATTGATATCATTCGCGCAACGTTTTTACGGCAAGAAATACTCTCGACGTCATTTGCACCTCTCCTTTTAAGCAAAGCGTAGCGGAATCGGCACGATGCAAGATTAAAGGTGTCGTGTGCTTGGCAGCTTACCTTGTACGTAGAAAGGTTCGCCACGACGCAGGCGACAAACTTTGCGCTGGATTTTAAACTGTGCGAGTTACAAACCGTCCATTTTCACTTCATCCTAACTTTCGACGGTGCACTATTGATTTTTATCGAAGTTTTTCCTTTTAATTGGATATGCAAATTATTCGTGATGCGCGAATCGTCTTTGAATTCGTACATAAATATTTCGTATTGATATCATTTTAGATATCATTTTAGTTTTTACGGCAAGAAATACTCTCGACGTCATTTGCACCTCTCCTTTTAAGCAAAGCGTAGCGGAATCGGCACGATGCAAGATTAAAGGTGTCGTGTGCTTGGCAGCTTACCTTGTACGTAGAAAGGTTCGCCACGACGCAGGAGAGGATAGCTTCTCGTCCCACTGGGATCGTCACGTTTGTTATTGGCGCGCTGAAACTCGGTCCCTCTGAAACAGGGTGATGTTAAATGCTAAGTGACCCATTTAACAACATTTCGTTATATCACCCGATCACGCTTCAATGCTATTAAATTGTACGTGTAACGTAAAAAAGGCACAAGATTATCGTGATCGGTAATGTTAAATTTACTGCTTTGTAATGCGACTACCTGTGACTAGCGCGATATCAAAGAACATAATAAATTTTGTACAATTAAACTTAAATTAACACTTTATTAAATTAACTCTCGAATGAAATAGAACATCCATGCTTCTGGCACGACAAAAACGCGACCTCGGATCCTGTAATTCGGCGAAAAAGATTAGTAACGTTAAATTTACCGCTCGGTGACGCGACTAGCGCGATATCAAAGAATGTAATGAATTCCATATGTAATTAAACATAAATTAATGCTTTATCAAATTAATTGTCAAATGGGACGGAATACGCATGCATCTCTAATATGACAGAAATGCGACATGGAACTCTGCACGGCGAAAGAACTCGACAAAAATCGAAACGGGACATCCCCAAAAATCTCAATACAGTGAATGACGCGGAAATACCGCGCGCGCCCCACTAAGTGAGTCATTTCCGACATTTCGCTGTATCGGCACGTTGTCGAGAATTTACTGACGCGAAACAGTCTCGTTTTGCGCGACACACTATACGCGGCAGACTGAAATGCCGGTACGTGTGCCCCGAAATATGTCTCCGTATCCATCCCGAGATGTTCATGTTTCCTGACAGCGCGCCACTTCTCGCGGGGAAGTTCTGAATATCATTACGCTCTGGCGTTTTCGTTGCCGGGAATATACTCGTCCTGTGACGCGTCGCATCTCTCCGTTGCATCTCTCCATAACGATCTCTCCCTATCGCGGAAACAGGGATTATTTAAACAAAGCTATTTACACGATGCGTCGCGTGGGTAAGACAAGTCTCATATATAACTTTATATATCTATATAAAAATATTGCTGTCACTCTTTCAACGCGGAGATTGTCATACAAAAATAACTCTCGGTTTAGCCATGCTTGAATTCGTATTAAACCGTGAAGATCTATCAGAACGAATCATAATGAATCGGATTAATCCGCGATGCTTTAATTCCCAGCACAAATATTATCACTATGTACGCGTATAGCATGGAGGTGTCGCGGAAGAAGATTGGAGATATGCGAGGAGAACGAGCTCGAGGAACACGGTGTGCGCCAATAGATAAGCACCGATCCAAATTACACGTCGGAATAGAGCTGTTCCCAAGCTGAGCGGATCATGGATTATTGACTTCATCGCGATTACCGCGGTCGTTGACACAATTGGTAGATAGATACACTTTGACCTTCTATGTTTGGCACGGAGCCGCGAAATCGAACGATTTAAGTCTATTTTAACGACTCGCAGATTATTTTATAACGCGCTAGAGAGAACTTCAAAATTACTTTTCAATTAACATCGTGAATGACACACACATCGTTAATAATATTATAAAGTATTTATAGAAAAAATAATTTGACAAAACTATTTATTCGAGGTACACTTTGCAAATATATGACAATTCATCCACTCTTTTCGCATACTTTTTTCGTACTTCCCGACTTAACATGTAAAAATGAATATAAACAAATATAATATATCTATATTAAAAATAAGAGAGCACAAAAATGATAAAATAAAGAAGTCAAGCTTGCGATAGTTGCATCGATCAAGAGACAGAAACTACGGCAACTTTTCTTTCGTTCAACATGCAATCTCTGCGGATCGAAGCAACTCGATGCACCTGCGATTCATCGTTGTGGACTCAGGGAAATTGAATTCAGCAAGGAAAGCTAACCCGAGTCAGTCGAGCGTTCGTAGACACATGTACCATCAAGAGCAGACAGTGAGAATGAAATTGTTCGGCGGACCCCATATCGTTCCTCCTGAATCACTCGGAACTGTAATTACACATCGGTAAATATTCTGTTAATAGCAGCCAAGCGAGCGAGAATACGGTAATCGGAATACGTATATACGTTTCTGCTATACGTTAGACTTTGCTCGACATTAAGCCGCGCGTGTCTCCGATTGCTCTTCTCACAAAACCTACGTTTGCAATAATAAAATGTTTCATTGTAGCCTGTTAATCATATTATAAGACTCCTCTATATTTGACAAAAATATACATAAAGCGAAGAACACCATCCATAAAATTAATCAAACGGCTTGATCCGATTCTATTCAGCGCAAAGTTGCGATTTAACACGAGGTCGTAACCGCTCTGTCACTTCTGGAAAAAACCGAATGGCGGAAATAGATTCGAAACAGGATTGAGTGATCACGCGGCCTTCGCCGATGATTAATCGGGACGCTCGCGGGAAAATAGAATTATTGTGTCACGACAACAATAAATGATGCACGCACAATCATCGCACTTCGGCCTCTTGTCGTTCGCACCGCGACACTCGTTCGACCGCGCATTGTTTTATTTCCGAACGAGAGGGTGAACGAGGTCCGGCGGTTTGCTCGATCCTACCTCTCGTCGTGACCGCTCGGTTAATGCTTTTCTCCGGCAGATACGGGCCAAAAACGACGCGCCAATTTGTTGAATCGCGCGAGAGAAAAAACGTATCTTTTTGCCCCCGACTTACTCCGAACGCGCATTATTCCGCGGTCCGTTTCACGAAACGTGTGATTCATTCAAAATCGCTTTAATCCCATCGCCCGCTGCTTTTCACTTAATTGCTTCCTCTACGTTATTCGCAAAAGTTATTACGTTAACTCCCCATGTTAAACAAGGAAAGCTTGACGAAGCGAAATAATCACAGGGATGTAGAAAGAATGAGTTTTCGGACGAGTTGAAACTATTCTGTATCTATAATGTACAGGTGGCAAACTAGTGTTTACAGTGTTCTCTGTCAATGTCAGCTTTAATCGACTCAACCGCGATGTGCGCGCTCACGGATTCGTGACATTTGTCGTGTCGGTAGAGTTAAAAAAAAATCATGTCGTACGAACATCATGATGTGTACGCGATTTAATATACCAAAGAGATAAAATTGCAGCTAAAGAGACGAGCGTTTAAACATTTGTCGGGAGAACGATCGAGAAATTTATTTTCCGTGCGAGACCGGTCCCGTTTCGATAACGATAAAGCCACACGCGCTTGGCTTACGAGATAAAGCGAATGTGAATTTGACGCATCCATATTTGTCCGAGTTTTCGTAGAATCGCTACAAACCGTTGAAATAGCCAGCTTGAAAAATATTTCCTTTTAGAACGGTCAGCATTTGCCGACGCACAGGAACGGAACGATCATTTTTATTTGTGAATAAAAAAAAAAAAAGTAAATAAAAGAAATATAGAATGCGATCCCCGAATAGACCAATGGAGTTTCACTGCCATTTCCAGCACTCTCCTCGGTTTCTCTACCCACATTCGCGTATTATTACTTTTAATTGTTGAATTTGATTAATTGAAATAACATTGTTCGTGGCGCGAGAAAATGCTTAAACTGCGTTGTAAATTAAAATGCAAAACTCACGAGGGAGGAAGAACGCAAAAATACCCTTCTAAATACCTCCCGATTATTACACATTTTAGTGTTTGTTCATGATAACGTAATCATGCACAATAAACATGGGATTGCGCAAATCAACATTCACATAAAAATTGCTAAAATATTTGTATTACTACTCATTATTTAGTTTTATTACACTGTGCAATAAATTAGCATTGGACTTTACGTCATCTAATAATTAAACACATCGTGATACTTTATGACAAAAAGATTTAAATATAAAAGAATGGTCAACGTATGCTTTAATCGATTAATTAAGAGCATTAAATCGCAGCAATAGAGTATTGTTTTATTTTAAATATATCAAATAACAAAAGCGCCTGATTTCTTACCTGAAATTTTGAATAATCTCTATAGAAGCGCGATAATTTGATAGCCTAATGGTAAAAGCAAACTGCGTAAGGAAGATTAACTGCGCTAGCCAGAGGATCACTCCAAACGCTTACGCCGTTATAAACAAACAAAGGAAGACTATGAAAACAAGTGCAATGTGTATGTATGCATCATCCCTCATCCATGCATACCTAAGGATATAAACAAATTTTAATGAACCAACGCGGTAGCGTTTCTCTCGCCTCAAGTATATATAATAATGTAACAACCGAGGAAAATATTACAGCAGCGTATTCTTTGCAGGATAAATAAGTTATCTTGAAAATAATTTGGAAATATGATTGATTATATTTTCTTTTTTGATAAAAGCATTTTCTGAACAGAGAGATAAAATTACTTATCTCATTGTAAAAATATATCTGTAAACACTTTTAGCCCAGAATAATCATCATGTGATTACGATATTAAACTCGTAATTATTTTATAAGATTTGCAATTGGTGTAAATTTATAATAACAGATTGAATTACTTTTAATATACGTCAACATGTTTTTAAGTGTGATTTGATATGTCAGTGCAACTTATAGTATACGATAACGTTAATGTTATTTAATTTTCTTTTCGCTGTTTCCTTTCGAGCAATATATTAATTCGATAAATGTATATCTTTAATATTAAAATATAGAATAAATTTATCGTAAAAATTATATTAATATAAATAAAAATTAATAATAAAAATAAAATGTATTACGATAGTGTCTTGCAATATCGTAGCGGATAAGTTTGATGAAAGTCTTGTCATTATGGCGATAGCTTTGATCGTATGTTGCTAATCAAGAGATTCATTTTGAAGGATCATATTAATTATCGTAATAAAGGACCGGGATCAAGAAATAGAGATAACAGGCGTAACTCTAGAGGTAATGAAATGTACACACTACATATTATCAACCAAGCATACAAACTGACAACAATTTGCGATTAAAATATAAATTGCATATAACTTGAAGCTACAATTATTCCCGCTAATTTTGCAATTATTGCACATAATTTCGAATAAATATTTAAGGCAGAAGTTAAATGTTATTCTTTGATGGAATAACGGAAGCTTTTATCTGCCATTTTTAGACACTTTTAATTATGTCAGCTCGCCTGCGTATCTCAATGGCTATTATAACCGTAATAAAAATATGACGCACGCTCACTCCGAAATTGTTGCGTACAAAAAAGTTTGTTTTAATTAATTTGCCTTGGATGCCGCATAAAAATATTGCGCACAACGCCTTTTGTAGCTGTTCTCTGGGACACAACTGATGTGAAATATGGGGCCGGCATGTACCCAACTTACGTTTCATAAAAATATCACCCGTCGTGCTTTGTATCTGATCTCCACTTTTAAGAGTATCATAAAATTCAACTTCAGTGAGGCAATTATTCAAAGAACTTTTTTTACTATGAGCACTTAATATTTTCTAATAAATGGAGTCGCACTTTTTGTTATATATATACTATTAAGATTGTAATATGGAGATAAAGAAAAAGAGAGAGAGAGAGAGAGAGAGA